>NC_090321.1:159725627-159921964 GCF_040869045.1 Eurosta solidaginis
TAGCTATTAGTGCACTGAAAGAAAGACTGGTAAAATCAATTGAACCGAAATTTCTGTAAATTTTTATCCATCGCAACAAGATGTTGAATCAACTGCGCACAAATCGTTGATTCGTAATTGACCGTTTTAGTAGTCAAATGAACAAAAAAAGTTTTTGCGACAGCTTTGTACGGAAGTACCTATGTTGCGGCATTTGCAAGCCAGATGAGTTTTCACTGAGATGTTTTCATGGCAGAAATACACTTGGAGTGCTTGCCGAACAATGCCGAGGGGCGACCCCGCTTTGGAAATTTTTCTTCTAATAGAAAAACCTTATTTCTAAAATTTTTATGTTGCTTTGCTCGGGGTGTGAACCCAGAGTCTTCGGTGTGGTAGGCGGAACACGCTACCATCACACCACGGCGGTCGCCATATACATACGTAAATATGTGCATACATATAGTACACAGCCTACATAAGTACAAAGTAGAGAGTGCAGTGAGCGTAAAATTCTCTTTGAAATTTGCTCATGTATTGACTTTTGAGCGCTGTTGAAATGACCAGTGAGATCAGTTGTGTTAACAATAAAATCAGTTAGATTGATTAGGAATCTGTCAATTTTACAGAATTTTGTTAACTTAAGAGCGACAATTTCTCTTCTGTTGAAATTACTAAACTAATTTATTCGCTTGACAAAGAACTCTGTTGAATTAACCATAATTCGATCAATTTCACCGAATCTCCGTTAAGTCAAGAACAACGGGACCGATTTGTAGATTTTACTAGCACCATTTCTTTCAGTTTGCGAATGTTTAAGAGCACAATTTTCAAATTTTCTTCACTAATAAAAATAAAGAAAAGGCCAACATATAAATAACATATGTAGTTTCAGAAATTCTTTCATTTTTCTTAAGCGATTTAAAACTAACCGTTGGCCGGTTAAGCGTATTTCTTGATAACTTACATAAAAAGCCTCAAGCAAGAGTCTTGCAAATGATATTTGTGAAAATTGTGGAGATGCGCAATATTTATAAACATACCTACATGCGTATGTGCTTTTATATATGCACATATATACATTTGTATGTAGCAGAGTTGGGCATTATTCGAAAACATTTTTATTAAGATAATTATTCGAATGAAAATTGTATCTTAAGAAAATTATTCAAAAATAATTTATCTATCAATAAATTAATTAATCGAATGATTTTTTTTTTTTTTAAACTCATAGCTTGTTCATTTATATACGAAGGAAAAAAATTGTTTATGTTAACTGAAAGAAAACAAGTGTTTATTTTCTTGCTTATTTATTATTCGAATAACGAACAAAATAATTTTTTCGTCACTCCAAATTCAAAATTTCAGTAAATAAAGAAACCATATGTATTCGTAAATAACCGACAATACAAAAATGTGTCTTTTAATCGTTATTCGAATAAATTTGGCCCAACTCTGGTATGTAGTATTATAGTATACATATTAGGGCGGGTCGATATAAAATCGCTCATTGCTCTGTGTAAATCGTATTCTAGGGATCAAAATAAGAAACTTTGCCGAAGGAACCATACCTCTAAAACGAATTCTGATGTCCCCCCCCCCCCCCCCCCCCCCCTTTGGGTCGAACTTTTGGGTAGGGACAATTCCAATTCTACGTGCTGTGTCTTGTGGTGGCTTAAAAAAAACAACACAAGCAATTTTACGATCTGCAATTGTGTCACAGTGATACCTTCATTTTTTCAAACGGTTGAATAAAAAACCCACAACTACGTTTACGACATGCAAATGCATCACAGTTATGCCTTGGTTTTAAAAGGGGGTTGTAAAAACGCTAATTTCTAATAATTTTTTTTAATTTCTTTTCTATTACTAAGTTAAATTCATTTTTTCATTTACATATGTTCTGACTAAATAAATTTCTAAAGAGAAAAATAAACTCCAAAAAGAAAAAACATAGGCATTTCAAAGTGGGATTTTTCAAAATTTGCCCCTACGACCCAAATAGGGGGACATCAGAATTCGTTTTAGAGGTATGGTTCCTTCGGCAAAGTTTCTTATTTTGATCCCTAGAATATGATTTTCAAAGGGCAATGGGCGATTTTTTTGCCTCCCCACAAATCGACCCGGCCTAATACATACATATGTATATGAATATGTGTATGGGAGCATACAAATATTTCTCATTATTAGCTGCATAACCCACGTGAAGTTGACTCATTGGTGCTGGTCGGTGGGAGGAGTATTGAAGGTTTATCAGGTAATCGAACATATGCTTCAACAGGTAGGTAGGTACTTCTCTCAAGACTTCTCTTGAATAATTTACACATTTAATGCTTTGGTGAACTTGGAAAAGTTACCACAAATTAACATTAGTTATAAACATATGTGCAAATGTATATATGTACTTAATATTTGCCGAACAGTCGCAAGAACATTTTTGGTTATAAGAGTCTATATGTGTACGTATGGGTTTCTTATGTAATTAAATACCCAGCAGGAATCAAAGCACATATACTTCCGGCATATTCGTCTTTGTTGTTTTTAATACATTCTTGAATTCTTTTATTCCCAAGCTACTCCATGATAAGTATTACTAAGTCCAGAAAAATGAAGCAAACAGACTCGTGTTTATTGTGAAAAACCTATAAAAACAGTTTCTTTTGCATTATTTGCATAAAATTTGAAGGGCAAGGTAATTAGTGTCTGCAAAATTAATGAAAAGTTCAACTAATCTACAATTTTTTATTTTTTACTTTTGTTGCAAATATATTGTGGAAAAATTTATCGCTTATTTCATTGCCATCTTCGGTAATCTGTCCGATTAAGTAAAAACTTAATTCACAGTATTTAATAGATTTTTATATTGCCATCAAAACTTTTGCGGTAAAAAATCGTAGAGGAAAAGTACACGACGGAAAATTTGAAAGTACATATGTATAAGCATTACAAAGGCTTTCATTTGGTACATAATTTTTTAAAATCCAGGCGAACGTAGACAAGATCATATAAAAAGGTTTCTTTCCCACTTATCATATGAATACCAAAGTAACACTCTAGTTTCGTTTTAGACCTTTTGTTTCTTATTTACAGGTGCACTGAATGGTCCAGTATTCCCCGATCTTCCCTAAGACCCTACGTACGAAGTAGGTAATTGTGACGAAAGAGTAAGCCTATAAAAATGTATGCTTTTTTTAATATACGAAGTTTTTTTAATTTTTTTAAATTAAATTTATGTGCAAATAATTTATGCAATGAGTTTCAAAAGAAGTATGGAAAACTAAATCAAAACAAAAATTAAAAAATGTGAGAACAGAAAGATTTTAAAATTTTTAAAATATTTTTTGATATTAACATCACCTTGAAAAGCTGCATTTAAGATTTCCATATCAGCCCTTCTTAGATTTTATGACAAACTAAATGTGTGTATGTCAACGCAAACTACAACCTCCTATCGACTGGCTTATTTGTGATAACGTTTAAAAACATTGGGAACCTTCGCATACAATTCTAGGTTGAGGTTTATCCTCGCATAACTTTAAACGAGTTAACTTAGCAACAAATCATTATCATCAAATGTTCTATAAGAAAAACTCTCATACATATGCAAATATCATCCTCGGTAAGAAGCTACTAAACAGTGACTGTCATAGAAACATTGTTTTTACCGAGTCTAGTTGAAATTTGTCACTTTATGTTCCAGTTTGATATTGAAAGTTTTGTGATGAGCTAAATCAAAGGGAGCTTACCAGCACCATTCACAATATTTTTTTATATTTTCGCACTTCGCACTAACATATCTATAATGATAATGTAGTTACGTGCCATAAATACATTGATAATTAAAAAAAAAAAATAATAATAAATATAAAGTGCGATAACCCCGAAGAGCTTCTCTCTACATCGTGCTCAATTTAAATTTTTCCTACAAATTGAGGGGACGGCACCTACTTGTTTTATGCCGACTCCGAAGGGCATCTGCAAGACAGATGAGTTTTAAATTTGCTAATTTTGAACCATCGCTAAAATTTAAAGGAACTTCTTTTTAACAATTTTTGGTCGCTACTGAATTTTCCTCAGATCTATATATAATTCAATTTATAACATAGTTCTGCAAAATTGGAAAGTGATTCTAATGGCTTCTGATTTACGGCTTGCAAAACTTTTATAATTTCGTCTACTGAATGTGGGCTGCGCAGCGCCTATTTTCCAAAATTTAATTAAATGTCCATTATTCTTTCTGTATAAAATAATAATATACCAAATTTGGTTAATTGCTCGATTTTTATTCGATTTTTGGCAAAAGCAGCGGCTCCACGTCCTTTTTCCAAAATTTTTGGACTGTCGAACTTTGCTACACCATAATGCTACTGAGGTGAAGTATCAGTATAATTTAGTTCAATATTGCAAATGTGTTCAAGTTATTGTTGCGGTTAAGCTTTGAAAAAATTTTTGGTTTTAAAGCGGGCAAGGTCTTCAACCGATTTTTTTAATTTTCACAAAGTCTTTATAAAACAGCAAGGACAACAACCAAATTTTAACATAATATTCTCAAAGGATTTTAATTTATGATTTAAAAACTTTCTTCCTTTGAATGAGGGCGGTGCCACACCCATTTTCCAAAATTTTAACAAAACTCCATTTGTCATAAAGTCAACCCACGCTTAAAGTACCACCACCTTATCAGTCTTTGATATCGATATCGATAAAATGGACGTAGTTGTCGTTCCATTTTGCTTATTTTCAATACCAATCTATTCTGAGTCCAAATAAGCCAGTATATCAAATTTCGTATAAATATCTTAATTTTCGCTCAATCTGTCGCGTTAAGGCACTGGCGAACAGGAGTGTGGAATAAAGTCTATATCTGTCCCGCTGTGTATCAGAACTGACATTTTTATAGATAAACTTCATCGAAAAAGAATCTTTTTATTTGATCCATCCTAATATACCCTCTTTATATACATTTCTCAACGTATCAAAAAGGAAGTTTGGCTCCGAATTTCATAATAGAGAGTTGACTCAATATTTCGAATATGGAGTTTTACCTGAACGGCGGCCGCAGTGGTGTGATGGTAGCGCATACCACACCCAAGATCCTGGGTTCACGCCCTGGGCAAAGCAATATCAAAATTTTAGAAACAAGTTTTTTCAATTAGAAGACAATTTTTCTAAGCGGGGTCGCCCCTCGGCAATGATTTGGCAAGCACTCCGATTGTATATCTGCTATGAAAAGCTCTCAGTGAAAACTCATCTGCGTTGCAGATGCCGTTCGAAGTCGGCTTGGTCCTGTCCCGCCAATATGTAGGAAAAATTGAATGGAGCACGACGCTAATTGAAAAAGAAGCTCGACCTAAAATCTCTTCGGAGGTTATCGAGCCTTACATTTGTTTATTTTTTTAGTTTTACCTGTAAAAATCGTATTTCCACTGTGTTGTTATTATTCGAATTTTTTTCTTCGGGGTATTAGGAAATCTCGCGTACGCATATATACATATATCGATTGTAAATATAAGCATAAGAGAAAAAATAATTTACCCAATCAGCTTTTTGATTGATTTCGATTTTCGGAACCAACAAAGTGTTTACTTCACGGAGAGCTCAGTCGTAAAAGTCTTAATACCTCTATGCAAAGCTTTAATTTATATAGATTTATTGTATAAATAATTTATTAATTACTTACAATCCTTGGTATAAATAAAGTTTCGAGGAATTCACTGAAAACGACGGTAATATCCATTGAAACAAGTAAAAAGAAAAATAAATGAACTGGACGTAGTGCTCAAAAAAACCACATTAGTAGAGATTATTAAGCTTATTTCTTCCAGATATTGAGCATTTTCGAAAATATTATGATGAGCGTCTTCATTTTGGGTTTTAATAAGCGTTTTCCATATTTTTAAGAAGCTTTTTCATCCAACATTATGCTCATTTTAGTTCCCCTCTTTTGAAACAGCATATTTCTTGGGACTAGTATTCGGTGGTCTTGGGCGCCATTTACGGATCGATTAGCTAGGTTTGCAGGGTTAAATGATGTTAGAATAGCAGCTACGTAGCACATCCTGCATCTGCTATTGCTAACGCCTCCTAATTTTCAAGCAAATGTCACCAGGAGGCAGTGTCCCGTTAGTCTTCTATTTTAAGAGATTTAAGCAACTTTGTGAGTCTAATATCATAAGCTGGGATGTGATCTTAGAGATTTTGCGGCACCGCGCTTCGACGCATTTCCTGCAAATTCCGTCTCCTTTGAATTTCCCACATGCGGCGTGGCGTGCCTAAGTGGTTTACACAAGGCCTTGGTGTAGAGGTAGCATGCTCACCTACCTTGCCGAGGACCTGCCACAACGTCCATTAAAATAGCTTCTCAACGAAAATGAATTTTTGCATTTCAGAAAACTTAGATTAAGATTTTAAGATTGTGCATGAACTGTTATGAACCGGAAGAGACTTGTGTAAATACTAAACAAATTATTTACACCATCCATTTTATTTTTGAAAATAGAGAATTACGTTACCAAGTCAAACTCTTCGGTTTGTATGAAAGGGCATGTCACTGAGACCTTGAAACCCTTCTTATGCTTCTTAACTCCTACTCAAGTTGAAAATAAACTTTTTATAAGAGTTTGAAGGAACATTTGATTTCAAATGATGAACAATGATGCAAATGAAATTGAAAATTGAGATTTACTTGTGTTTCTGTTTATTGGGATACAATAATATATGATGAGTTGGTATGTGTGAACGCCAGGTTGTTTGCGATTTGTTGACTAGACGTGATAAAGTTGGTGGATAGACTTGACAGACTAGGTGTGCGGATCGGATCGAGCTCTGCTTACAGCTTCGACTCGTGAGCGCCAAATCTACTGCTGTTTGAGTTACTCATTGGCGCACGAAATTCAGTCAGCATTAAGCTAGAGAGTCGGTCGGACGCATTTCTAATAGTCTTAAGTGGACGTATGTGTGTGTGCTCCCTTAACTTTTATTTTTATTTGTGGTGGTCTTGTGGTGGCTTAAAAAAAACAACACAAGCAATTTTACGATCTGCAATTGTGTCACAGTGATACCTTCATTTTTTCAAACGGTTGAATAAAAAACCCACACAACTACGTTTACGACATGCAAATGCATCACAGTTATGCCTTGCTTTTAAAAGGGGGTTGTAAAAACGCTAATTTCTAATAATTTTTTTTAATTTCTTTTCTATTACTAAGTTAAATTCATTTTTTCATTTACATATGTTCTGACTAAATAAATTTCTAAAGAGAAAAATAAACTCCAAAAAGAAAAAACATAGGCATTTCAAAGTGGGATTTTTCAAAATTTGCCCCTACGACCCAAATAGGGGGACATCAGAATTCGTTTTAGAGGTATGGTTCCTTCGGCAAAGTTTCTTATTTTGATCCCTAGAATATGATTTTCAAAGGGCAATGGGCGATTTTTTTGCCTCCCCACAAATCGACCCGGCCTAATACATACATATGTATATGAATATGTGTATGGGAGCATACAAATATTTCTCATTATTAGCTGCATAACCCACGTGAAGTTGACTCATTGGTGCTGGTCGGTGGGAGGAGTATTGAAGGTTTATCAGGTAATCGAACATATGCTTCAACAGGTAGGTAGGTACTTCTCTCAAGACTTCTCTTGAATAATTTACACATTTAATGCTTTGGTGAACTTGGAAAAGTTACCACAAATTAACATTAGTTATAAACATATGTGCAAATGTATATATGTACTTAATATTTGCCGAACAGTCGCAAGAACATTTTTGGTTATAAGAGTCTATATGTGTACGTATGGGTTTCTTATGTAATTAAATACCCAGCAGGAATCAAAGCACATATACTTCCGGCATATTCGTCTTTGTTGTTTTTAATACATTCTTGAATTCTTTTATTCCCAAGCTACTCCATGATAAGTAATTACTAAGTCCAGAAAAATGAAGCAAACAGACTCGTGTTTATTGTGAAAAACCTATAAAAACAGTTTCTTTTGCATTATTTGCATAAAATTTGAAGGGCAAGGTAATTAGTGTCTGCAAAATTAATGAAAAGTTCAACTAATCTACAATTTTTTATTTTTTACTTTTGTTGAAAATATATTGTGGGAAAATTTATCGCTTATTTCATTGCCATCTTCGGTAATCTGTCCGATTAAGTAAAAACTTAATTCACAGTATTTAATAGATTTTTATATTGCCATCAAAACTTTTGCGGTAAAAAATCGTAGAGGAAAAGTACACGAAGGAAAATTTGAAAGTACATATAAGCATTACAAAGGCTTTAATTTGGTACATAATTTTTTAAAATCCAGGCGAACGTAGACAAGATCATATAAAAAGGTTTCTTTCCCACTTATCATATGAATACCAAAGTAACACTCTAGTTTCGTTTTAGACCTTTTGTTTCTTATTTACAGGTGCACTGAATGGTCCAGTATTCCCCGATCTTCCCTAAGACCCTACGTACGAAGTAGGTAATTGTGACGAAAGAGTAAGCCTATAAAAATGTATGCTTTTTTTAATATACGAAGTTTTTTTAATTTTTTTAAATTAAATTTATGTGCAAATAATTTATGCAATGAGTTTCAAAAGAAGTATTGAAAACTAAATCAAAACAAAAATTAAAAAATGTGAGAACAGAAAGATTTTAAAATTTTTAAAATATTTTTTGATATTAACATCACCTTGAAAAGCTGCATTTAAGATTTCCATATCAGCCCTTCTTAGATTTTATGACAAACTAAATGTGTGTATGTCAACGCAAACTACAACCTCCTATCGACTGGCTTATTTGTGATAACGTTTAAAAACATTGGGAACCTTCGCATACAATTCTAGGTTGAGGTTTATCCTCGCATAACTTTAAACGAGTTAACTTAGCAACAAATCATTATCATCAAATGTTCTATAAGAAAAACTCTCATACATATGCAAATATCATCCTCGGTAAGAAGCTACTAAACAGTGACTGTCATAGAAACGTTGTTTTTACCGAGTCTAGTTGAAATTTGTCACTTTATGTTCCAGTTTGATATTGAAAGTTTTGTGATGAGCTAAATCAAAGGGAGCTTACCAGCACCATTCACAATATTTTTTTATATTTTCGTACTTCGCACTAACATATCTATAATGATAATGTAGTTACGTGCCATAAATACATTGATAATTAAAAAAAAAAAAAAAATAATAATAAATATAAAGTGCGATAACCCCGAAGAGCTTCTCTCTACATCGTGCTCAATTTAAATTTTTCCTACAAATTGAGGGGACGGCACCTACTTGTTTTATGCCGACTCCGAAGGGCATCTGCAAAACAGATGAGTTTTAAATTTGCTAATTTTGAACCATCGCTAAAACTTAAAGGAACTTCTTTTTAACAATTTTTGGTCGCTACTGAATTTTCCTCAGATCTATATATAATTCAATTTATAACATAGTTCTGCAAAATTGGAAAGTGATTCTAATGGCTTCTGATTTACGGCTTGCAAAACTTTTATAATTTCGTCTACTGAATGTGGGCTGCGCGGCGCCTATTTTCCAAAATTTAATTAAATGTCCATTATTCTTTCTGTATAAAATAATAATATACCAAATTTGGTTAATTGCTCGATTTTTATTCGATTTCTGGCAAAAGCAGCGGCTCCACGTCCTTTTTCCAAAATTTTTGGACTGTCGAACTTTGCTACACCATAATGCTACTGAGGTGAAGTATCAGTATAATTCAGTTCAATATTGCAAATGTGTTCAAGTTATTGTTGCGGTTAAGCTTTGAAAAAATTTTTGGTTTTAAAGCGGGCAAGGTCTTCAACCGATTTTTTTAATTTTCACAAAGTCTTTATAAAACAGCAAGGACAACAACCAAATTTTAACATAATATTCTCAAAGGATTTTAATTTATGATTTAAAAACTTTCTTCCTTTGAATGAGGGCGGTGCCACACCCATTTTCCAAAATTTTAACAAAACTCCATTTGTCATAAAGTCAACCCACGCTTAAAGTACCACCACCTTATCAGTCTTTGATATCGATATCGATAAAATGGACGTAGTTGTCGTTCCATTTTGCTTATTTTCAATACCAATCTATTCTGAGTCCAAATAAGCCAGTATATCAAATTTCGTATAAATATCTTAATTTTCGCTCAATCTGTCGCGTTAACGCACTGGCGAACAGGAGTGTGGAATAAAGTCTATATCTGTCACGCTGTGTATCAGAACTGACATTTTTATAGATAAACTTCATCGAAAAAGAATCTTTTTATTTGATCCATCCTAATATACCCTCTTTATATACATTTCTCAACGTATCAAAAAGGAAGTTTGGCTCCGAACTTCATAATAGAGAGTTGACTCAATATTTCGAATATGGAGTTTTACCTGAACGGCGGCCGCAGTGGTGTGATGGTAGCGCATACCACACCCAAGATCCTGGGTTCACGCCCTGGGCAAAGCAACATCAAAATTTTAGAAACAAGTTTTTTCAATTAGAAGACAATTTTTCTAAGCGGGGTCGCCCCTCGGCAATGATTTGGCAAGCACTCCGATTGTATATCTGCTATGAAAAGCTCTCAGTGAAAACTCATCTGCGTTGCAGATGCCGTTCGAAGTCGGCATGGTCCTGTCCCGCCAATATGTAGGAAAAATTGAATGGAGCACGACGCTAATTGAAAAAGAAGCTCGACCTAAAATCTCTTCGGAGGTTATCGAGCCTTACATTTGTTTATTTTTTTAGTTTTACCTGTAAAAATCGTATTTCCACTGTGTTGTTATTATTCGAATTTTTTTCTTCGGGGTATTAGTTAATCTCGCGTACGCATATATACATATATCGATTGTAAATATAAGCATAAGAGAAAAAATAATTTACCCAATCAGCTTTTTGATTGATTTCGATTTTCGGAACCAACAAAGTGTTTACTTCACGGAGAGCTCAGTCGTAAAAGTCTTAATACCTCTATGCAAAGCTTTAATTTATATAGATTTATTGTATAAATAATTTATTAATTACTTACAATCCTTGGTATAAATAAAGTTTCGAGGAATTCACTGAAAACGACGGTAATATCCATTGAAACAAGTAAAAAGAAAAATAAATGAACTGGACGTAGTGCTCAAAAAAACCACATTAGTAGAGATTATTAAGCTTATTTCTTCCAGATATTGAGCATTTTCGAAAATATTATGATGAGCGTCTTCATTTTGGGTTTTAATAAGCGTTTTCCATATTTTTAAGAAGCTTTTTCATCCAACATTATGCTCATTTTAGTTCCCCTCTTTTGAAACAGCATATTTCCTGGGACTAGTATTCGGTGGTCTTGGGCGCCATTTACGGATCGATTAGCTAGGTTTGCAGGGTTAAATGATGTTAGAATAGCAGCTACGTAGCACATCCTGCATCTGCTATTGCTAACGACTCCTAATTTTCAAGCAAATGTCACCAGGAGGCAGTGTCCCGTTAGTCTTCTATTTTAAGAGATTTAAGCAACTTTGTGAGTCTAATATCATAAGCTGGGATGTGATCTTAGAGATTTTGCGGCACCGCGCTTCGACGCATTTCCTGCAAATTCCGTCTCCTTTGAATTTCCCACATGCGGCGTGGCGTGCCTAAGTGGTTTACACAAGGCCTTGGTGTAGAGGTAGCATGCTCACCTACCTTGCCGAAGGCCTGCCACAACGTCCATTAAAATAGCTTCTCAACGAAAATGAATTTTTGCATTTCAGAAAACTTAGATTAAGATTTTAAGATTGTGCATGAACTGTTATGAACCGGAAGAGACTTGTGTAAATACTAAACAAATTATTTACACCATCCATTTTATTTTTGAAAATAGAGAATTACGTTACCAAGTCAAACTCTTCGGTGTGTATGAAAGGGCATGTCACTGAGGCCTTGAAACCCTGCTTATGCTTCTTAACTCCTACTCAAGTTGAAAATAAACTTTTTATAAGAGTTTGAAGGAACATTTGATTTCAAATGATGAACAATGATGCAAATGAAATTGAAAATTGAGATTTACTTGTGTTTCTGTTTATTGGGATACAATAATATATGATGAGTTGGTATGTGTGAACGCCAGCTTGTTTGCGATTTGTTGACTAGACGTGATAAAGTTGGTGGATAGACTTGACAGACTAGGTGTGCGGATCGGATCGAGCTCTGCTTACAGCTTCGACTCGTGAGCGCCAAATCTACTGCTGTTTGAGTTACTCATTGGCGCACGAAATTCAGTCAGCATTAAGCTAGAGAGTCGGTCGGACGCATTTCTAATAGTCTTAAGTGGACGTATGTGTGTGTGCTCCCTTAACTTTTATTTTTATTTAGTTTTTTAATAAATTCGTTGTACATTTAAGTGTTCTATGTTTGTTTGTTCATTACAATCGTGGAGATTTTAGGTGTGTGTTTGAATCCCAGTTGCCCGTTTATGTGAGCCGCTTTATTTGCCTCAAGTGCGTTTCTTACAATTATTCGCATGTATTTCTGTCAAGTCAAATATAAATTTGTGTGAGCACGATTTGTGCACTTTGCTTAGTTGAATAGACGTGAAATTTTATATTTATTTTTTGTTATATATTTTGTGTTCATATTTAATACTCACCCGAAATCTAAGTTCTACATATTAATAAATTAATGAAACAAAACAAAAACTTGTGAACAATGTGAAAATTGTGCAAATATCTCAAAAGCGCTGTTTAATGTAAAACAAAAAGAACTAAACTTTTATTAGATATGTATGTCCATGTTAAAAATTCGAAGTTGTTAAAAAAAAAAGTATTTCATTTAATTCCCTTAGGCTGTGTCGCTAAAAATATTTAAAAAAAATTTATTAATTTTGGGTTGCAGTTTTTTATTTTTTGGCTGTAAAATGATTGGCAATAGAGTATGGAAAGCTTTAAGTCTGGCTTGCTGCATTGGAATCGTGATATCATCATGCGGATTAACGCAAGCTAAAGGTATACAAACAAGCAAAACTAGAAACAAAACTCGAGAGCAGTTTTTCATACATACATACATGTGCACATTGCTTTATATGCATGTATGTATATAATATTAAGCAATTCAAATTAGATATATGAACCTACATTAGGGTGAACCACCCATATATTAAAATTTTTTTTTTAACTAAGCTCAACCCATTGTACACAGATCCTGGAATAGCTAACACAAATAGAAACATGGGTCTTCTTGAGAAACTGCTAAACTTAAGAGTTTTGTAAACTTTCGATGTTAATTTAGCTGAAATATTGCAAAAAAAAAAATGGAGAGAAGCTCGAAGTAAATCTCCTTGGATGTAAATCGAGCCAAAAGCTTTTGATAAGTCTAGCGTTACGAGTATGTACTGTTCTGTGGTGTGGTTTTTGATTCAATCCTCAATTTTTCTCTGTGCCATGCTGATGATTTTCAAGATGGAAATTTGGGGTGAAATAGGTGAGTAGAAAGGATTCAAGGTGTTTTGGCTACTGGCGATAGGAGAGATATACTACGTTAGCTGGTTTCCCAGGCATTAGTAGCGGTACCACCCTTGGCCTTTTCCATTTTTCGGGGATGATGAAGGTGGATAAAGCCAGATTGAAGACATGTCCTAGATATTTAAAACGCTCTTTTCCAAGTTTTTTCAGCATCGGCATGGTTACACCGTCTGTGCCTACTGCTTTAGATGGTTCAACCTCTTTGGTGGTGATGGTAATTGGGAAACGTGCTGTGTTTGTGCTTGTGTGCACGTCTGCTGGCCCGCCGTCTAGCTTTGTAAAGCGTGGAATGCATAACGTATTGTCAAAGGCGATGTATATTTTGTCGTTGTGCTTAGTCGGGTTTGATAAGGACTTTACAGAGCTTACCTACACCGGCTGAGAGGTTACAATTCTTTAAATGCTCCTCCCATTTCTCCCGATTGTGTTTATCCACAAGCTGTCTGATGCGTTAGTTAATGTCCCTTACCGGGTTCAATGACCTTGCGGAAAGCATGCTCCCCTTGAGGGGTATACGTCGGAATTGGAAGGGCAGCAAAGTGATTGTCTGTATATGTCTATTTAATCTGCCAACTTTTCTTCGAGGTGATAAATTAAAACATCAAGTGAGGCGGCTCCGGAAGTGTTAGAGATATAAGTTCTCCGTAAGAAGAAGACGTACCTCTACGCGTTGACGACCGCGAGTACCGAAGAAGATTTAATGATGAGCTATACGGTCGGCTACACTCGCTAGGCAATTTTAAGCGAATGAAAGATAATGCTACGGCTAAGAAAGTATTTTTATAGGAACCTGCCTTCGGAAGCCGAAGGAGAAGGCGGACTTCACTGCGATGGAAGGGCCAGGTGGTAAACGATTGAGCGCAATGGAGTAGCGACTTAAATCTACTGACTAAGCTCTGGTTTCTGAATAATGGTATTAAGTTTATGGGTGACCAGTTTAATTAGTTAAAAGTTAGAACGAAAAGTAAAACCATCTCGAAGGCTTAGTTAAGGATCGGTGCGAAGCAGTTTACAAAAATAACATCTTCAGTGATTAATACTAAATATTTTTCATAAGCTGAGTTATGCAGTGATAAATAATCTTACGTTTTATGTAATTAAATAATTGTTTTTTTTATTGGCTTAAGCGGTGAGAGAACTATTACTTAATATGTATGTATGTCAAAACATTTTTTGTTTCCACTACTATTTTCATGATCGAATCACCTCGTACGCCAATGAAATGTGCTTGTGTTAAAAATATTTTTAATTAGAATTCTAGTTACCACAGATGTAGCTTCTCAACTTATCAATAAAACAATTAAAAGTATTAACTTGAGTTTGAAGTAATTTAGGAAAAACAAATTGCAATGGGCCAATATTATTTCAATGAACACTATTGACGAGTTCTATTCCAAAATGAAATAAGTACAGATAAACATACATCCGGATTTTCATATCAATAGTTATGTTCTCTTCCTTAATATCTTCCAGATGGTTTGAAAAGTTTAAGGATTAATTGTCAGACCTGCTTAAAATTTCCATTAAATAGTTATATTTGTACTAAGACAATACATTCTGTCGATTTTCTCGAAACTGTTGGACTGGAATTATTGCATTTTGATATAAAGCTCCTCATGTGTGTATGTGTTTAATGAGAATGTAATTTTTTTTTTTTTTGTGGCCAGAAAATTAAAAAAAAATCGGGCTGTGCATATGAAAAAGAAAACGTCAAATAATTCTACACTGAAGTGAGTGAATGTTTAAGTATGAGATTTAATAAATTTTAATAGTTAAAACTCTAAGTGGAGATATATGTAGTATAAATTGATTAAAAACATTCAGAATGTAAACATTTGTGTTTTCTACTGGATATAGAAGTCTTGTTATAAAAAAGCTAAATTGATGGTGAATAAAGTTTTTTTTGGTTCTTGGAATATTACATCGCCCATATACAATATGCACGAAATGTCAAAGAAAGCCATCTCAACCACCTTACATACATGAATCCAAGGAAACTTGCAGTTATGACAAAGTTTGGTTTATGGTTTATGTCATACGAGGGCACTTCCACGCAGGGCGTACATACTTAAATAGAAGGGTCGACAAAAAAAGTCTAAGGTTTTCTCTTGATTAGGCCATAGAAAAACTTTTTGCTAGGTACCGCTAGAATGTATGTATTTACCAAATGTGGGCTTTAAGTATATATGAGAAGGTTATGCTCATACCATTTTTTTATTTTTACTTAAGGCTTACATAAAAATAATAATACGTATATTATCATTAATATATTCCCAAACCATTTATGCACTTAAGGAAGTGCCTCGGATGCTGAGCCAATTAAGGTTCTTGATGCCGACTTACTATCTATTTAAAATCAAATCTTGTATTGTATTTTATAAAAAGTCAGTTCGCCTGCATCAATTTAGTTTTGATAAAGCCGTATTTATATAACACAAAAACGCGATTAAAAATTTGAGCCTGAATTCTAAACCATTCATCTGCTCAAGCAAATTTTTCAAGCTTTTTTGTCCTGAATTGGAAACCTCTCAATTTACTTTAACGTTTTTTAATTTTACTCGGCGTAAACTCCCAAATTGTTTTAAAACAAAACCAAAAAAATTTTAATTAAAAAAGTTGCTTTAAAACAATGCGTTTATACATTAAAAGCAATAAAGGGCATTCCTCACTTTATAATACAAATAACCGTTCAATGACTGATTTCTTGTGTTTCTATATAAATAGAACAAAGTAGACCAGTTCATAAAATGAGCCTGGCAACAACAAAACGTAGCTTTAATGCAAGAAAACATACAACGTGTTGTACTGTCAGAATTACACCGCGCAAAGAAGGAAATTGGGAAAAGTTGCACAACAACAAAAGCAAGTCTTTGGCTGAATGTGTTTGTCAACAGTTAAATCATCGCAGGAGTGCGGGTTTGAATCCCACTCCCGGTAGAAAAGGCTCTTGAAGAGATTTATAAGATCTAATGGAAAGAGCTTTCGCTTTATCCGTTATGACGTCCAATGTTGCAATTTTTTCAAAATAATTAAGAAATTTAAATTAAGAAGTTTAAAAAAGTTTTCATATATTAAAAGGAATTACTTAAAGGCGTTACCTAAGCTTTACTTTATTTTTGACGGGATTCCAAGCTTAAAGCACTGACGAAAATTTATCGAAAAGTCAAATTGAAAAAACCAATCATGTACACAAAACAAATAATTTGACTGTTATTGTTGGGTTTTTTCAAATTTATTTTTCATAACATTTTTTCACAATAAAAAAATGAAAACAAAACGGAAAAATTATTGCTCGCTCTTCTGGTTGATTTGTATTAGAGGCACGTTGATTTTCGTTACATATTTGCGTTCTCCGCCTACCACACCGAAGATTCTGGGTTCAAGCCTCGGGCAAAGCAACATCAAACATTTAGAAATACATACATAAGTTTTTTCAAACAAAAAATTTTCAAAATAAAAATTTTGTTCTCTCCCATGATTCAAGAATTTCAATTGTAGTTTTCTGAGCTTGAATTGAAAATTCCGAATTTCCATTGCAATTTTCTGAGCTGCAATTGCAATTTTCTGGACTGAAACTCAAAAAGGTTCAGAAGTCATAAATTCTTTTTTACATATTTTTTTAAATTTATAAGTTTTTATGACTTGTTTTGTTACATTTCGATTCAATTGTGTCGCGCTCCTTAATTTTTCCAACAAATTGGCGGGACGGAGCCTAAACAATTAAGGCCGACTCTAACGGCACCTGCAAGGCAGAGGAATTTTCACGAATAAGGCTTTCATGGCAGAAATACCACTTGGGGGGTTTGCCGACATGCGACCCCGTTTAGAAAGATAGATTCTAGTTGAAAAAACAAAATTTTTGACGATGCTTCGCCCGGGAATTGAACCCAGGATGTTTGGTGTGTTAGGCGGAGCACACTACCACCACACCACGGTGGGAATAATATCACGTCTCGATAAAATCTTTGAAATTTCATATGACTGGAATGTATCCATACATTTAAGTGTACGATTTAGCCGCCCCTGGTACGGCACTGGGGTCGAAAGATAGACGACGAGAATTCGCCCGTCAGTCCAACTCATAAAACAGTTTCAGATTTTTTATTATGTTTGGAGAATGACGTATCCATCCACAGTAAATATATTTCTTACGAATAAGTCATATAAGTTCTGGCTCATTTCATTTAATTGCCCAGTTGGCCGGTATTGACTGTAAAATATGTACATTAGAGGAAGAAGTCGGCATAGGGTGATATTACACTCAGCCAATTTATTATGCAAACTTCAACGCCACACGATGTCATAATTCATGCAGAACGTATTATAGAAAGGGGGAAAAAGGTATAAAAAGTCATTAATGTTGTCTGAAAAAGTTGACCTCGTTATTTTCCCTAGCATGTTGTTGTCGTCGGAATAAAGGTTTATTCGAATTGATTTACTGCATTCAGGCGGATAATGAATTGTCATTTACTCAAGTGGTGTATCATTATGTAAATAGTTTTTACTGTCCTCAAGTGCATCACTGCTATTTACCTTGGTTTTAGGTTGACAACGGCAATGGAACTACAGTGGAGGTCAGATATTTATTACACAGATTATTATTATTACGTCTTTGCTTTTTTTCTTAACGTAAGTTGAAAATAGAATAGATTTTCATGTTTCGTAAATGAAATCAAGTTAACATAAAATGTTTATACAATTTATGTTCATTCCACAACACATTGCTGATAAATAGCACAAATTCTTATTCTGTGAAGTGGTAATATGAAAAAAGATTACAAACACAAGTCAAAGGCAGCAAGACTGCTTCAGTAGCGCGACAAACAGGCACGCCTCTAGTTACCACTACACACGCCCGCAGTCTAAAAGCTATCAGCAAGATATTCAAAGACACAAAGCAACTGAACATTTGCAGGCGTTTCATTCGCGAAGCAATCTCGAATATGTAAACTTCTTAATTAGTTTACCTCAAGCACAAATATTTGCACTGCAAAAGGGCACTAAAACACGGTTTCGGTGAGCTAATTTATTATTTATTGTGTTAATAAATTATTTCCCGTATCCTCCACAAGCCCTCCATCACGCCTGTTGGTGACTTCGGCTATCCACTATTAGAGGTGAGTTAGAGAACTGCGGATGAATGCAAACCAAGGCTCGTGCTTCCTTCATTTGTAAAACGCTGCTGCCGTAATTACGAGGCTTTGTCACTGAACAAACTTCACCGATCCACTAGTTACTTTAAACATCATCTTTCAAATTCACCGGTCCTGCAGTTATTTCGAAGAATGACGCACCGGTCACGGATCAAACGGTTATATCACTTCTCATTCAGCGATCTGTTTTTACTGGTCACGTTAGCTCCAATTTCCCACTCCTAATCCCCAGCTCTACATCTACTTTTAACTGTAAACCAATCCATCACTACCCGTTTCATCATCACCCATCCTTCGTTAAACATTAACCACCGACAGTTTCAACTTTCACTAGCTCTTTCATTCAACTCCAATTGATAACTTTGGCACCGATTAACTAGTCATCGTTCCAACATTCACCGGCCGATCATTTACCACCACAAACCAAATCTACATAATTTCCCACTTACCATCACAATGTTCACCATCATCTAACGGCACCAATTGTTCTGGACACCAGTTAATCGATTCATCGTTCCACCGGTAATTTTAGGTACCCGTCCTCCCATTAACCCATTTTACCGCATGGATTTCGCATCAGCTATCCGTTCACCAATTTACCGTTTTTTAAATTCTACTGTAAGTTTGCTATCATGCGCTTCTGCTATTACCTTTAGTCACATATGACTTATCTCCCCATCAAGCCTACTAGTTTCAATTCTCCGTCACCAAAAAATGTATGTATATTCATTATTATTTATGAGTAGTGGGAGCTCCAATAAATTCTGGACAGGCTCATTGCGTGATTTACTTCGTTTGGTCCTTGGTTCATGACTTCATTACCCACACCATAATACCCTCAGATCCATAGAGTGTATACATCGACCCATTTTGGTATTATAAATTTTAATGTTATTTAATGGTTTTCTTATCTTGATTCCTTAAATTTTAGAAATTAATCAGAATAGCAACGCAACATCGATAGCGCTATATGCTAATGAGCATTTCTAACTAACAACTTAAGAATTTAATAAGCTTAATACTTGCAACTGTTCTACACTATGGTAAATTTTATTGCTAAATACAGCAAATAATTTCAACACTTAGTTCCATCGCACCAATTCCGATAAAAAAACTTCTAGCAGTGCTATTGTGCTATATATGCATTCACCACTGTACATACACATGTGCAAACAAACATTCGTATATAAGCGGGAATTATGCTTCAAAGTTCAGTTTTTATTCAATTATTACATATGAACACTAAAAAATTTATATATTTTTGTATAAATGTGCACATTCGTTACATTAGGCAAGTAGTCGAAATTACATGCGATAAGAACAAAAGACTTAGGCGACGAACTTGATAGATAAAAATTTGCTATGTTCAAACAGAGCGTAGCAAAGAAATGTAGGCACGTGTGTATGTGTTGTCATTTAATGTGGTAAAGGCCTTGAGAATACCATATTTATTTTTATAAATAATATACTACATATGTATATCTATGTACACACATATATATGCATATTGTAATACTCTTAACCACTTTGAATGTTTAATACTGATGTAATTTTCTTTTTATACTCAACGTGATTTGCACACAGAGTATATTAACTTTGATTGGATAACGGTTGGCTGTACAGGTGCAACGGAATGGAGGTAGATATACACTTTCATATATCAAAATCATCAGTATCGAAAAAAAAATTGATTAAGCCATGTCCGTCTGTCTGTCCGTTAACGCGATAACTTGAGCAAATATTGAGATATCTTCACCAACTTCGGTATACGGGCTTATATGGGCCCAGAATAGATTGGTATTGAAACTGTGAGAAATCGGACGATAACCACTTTTTCGATATTGAAAATTTAAAACTGGAAAAATGAGATAATCCAAAAACGAATGCCGCTAAGATAATGAAATTTAGAAGAAGAAAATTTGAAAGTTAACAAGCCGACAAAGATATTTCTCTCCAGAAATTCGTGCAGCGACCGCCCCGGCAGTGTTGGTTGTTGGTGTATTTGTTTTTCCACGGTCATCTGCGGAGGAGGGTTCCTGCTCGGGCGCCATTTATGAGGTGGGTTTTGTCTAAGCCTGGGGTAACGCTCAGTCAATCCAGAGTCGAGTAAAGGTCCCACAAACCCCTACTAAATAAATACACGATATTTATGTGTTACGAGCACACGCACACACGGCTGGAAATATAAGGTGGGCAGCAGCTTTCCGTCGCAAGATGGCGAGGGGGCGGAGCGGCGGCTAATGGTCGTCGGAGTAGAGGAGGTTCGGTAGGGCGGTTGAACGGTCGGGTAACGGACGGACTGGTACGGCGGTACGGAAGCAGGGGCGGGATAGAAGCAGCGGCTTAACGGCGGTAGGATGGCAAGCGGCCAGTGGCTGGTGTAGCAGCGGCGGGACGGATGCCGCGGCTTAACGGCGGTAGGATGGCAGACGGCCAACGGTCGTCGTAGCAGCGGCGTGGCGGATGCAGCAGCTTAACGGCGGTAGGACGGCGGACGGCCAACGGTCGTCGTAGCAGTGGCTTAACGGCGGTAGGATGGCAAGCGGCCAGTGGCGATAGGAGAGATATCGGACGATATGACTCTCCTATGTTAGCTGGTTTCCCAGGCTTTAGTAGCGGGACCACCTTGGCCATTTTCCATTTCTCGTCGGGTATGACAAAGGTGGAAAGAGACAGGGTGAAGACATGCGCTAAATATTTGAAACCCTCTTTCCCTAGGCTTTTAAGCATCGGCATGGCTATGCCGTCTGGGCCCACTGCTTTGGATGGTTTAGCATGACCGATGGCATCCTCAACCTCTTTGGCGGTGATAGTAATTGGTGACGCGCTGAACTTATCTTTATGTGCGTGTCTGTTGGCCCTCCGTCTATTTTTGTCGGCCGTAGAATGCATTAGGTATTGTCAGCAGAAAGGGCTCGCGCATTTTTTCGCATCCGACAGCACTTTGTCGCCAAAGGCGATGGAAACTTTGTCATTGTGCCTAGACGGATTCGATAGGGACTTTACAGTGGACCAAAGTTTACCTACACCGGCATAGAGGTTACAACCGCTTAGGTGATCCTCCCATTTCGCCCGCTTGTGTTCATCCACAAGCAATCTGATGCGTTGGTTTATATCCCTTATTTGGGGGTCGCCGGGATCGAGCTGTCTTATAAGGTCACGTTCTCTCGCTAAACCTGCGGCCTCTGCTGGGAAGTGGGCCGAATTTCGGGAATTCTACCGGCGGGAATGAAACGAGCCGACGCGGATTCAATGACCTTGCGGAAAGCCCGCTCCCCTTTTTAAAGTTAACGAAAGTGCGTTTTCTGCGACGATGAAGTCGGCGGAACGCTCGAGCGAAATAAGTATAGGTGGATGCCAAGGTTACCATCGGCTGCCAGTTGACGCAATTTACGAGTTCTGCGCTCACGATTGAAATATCCGTCGAACTGTGACAGTTTCCTACCATACGTGTGGGGGCGTCCTTGACGTTCTAAGACACTGTCCCTGCGGTCGATGTCGGGATCAAATATATGGTATGGCACAGTGTGGTGTATGATAAACGCGAGGCCGCCTCCATTTCCGCTCTCGCGATCTTTTCTGTGGACATTATACCCAGAACAGGTCTGCATTGCAGATCTTGCTGTGAGTTTAGTCTCTTGAATCGCAGCAATGCGGATGTTGTGCCGCTTCATGAAATCGACTATCTCCGTGATCTTCCCAGTTAATCCATTACAGTTTAACTGCAGAATTCTGAAGTGCATAGGGGGAGACGTCGTCACTCCGGGAGTAATTGACGGGTGACTACGCCTGGGTTGTGGAAGGCCAGAAAGCGATTGCTTTTGTGGCCCTGGGACTAGACGTCCTTGGGTAAGCATTGGGGTACCCGGTGTATTTGGGTATGCGGCCTGGCAACATGGCGCAATGAAACCCGTCGCGGAGACCAGAACATCTAGGAAAGTGGCACCGTCCATGGCAGGAGCTGCATTGGGCGGATGTCGCAAACGTATATATTCTGTGCTGACAAACGGTGCAAAGGGAGGTGGGGACTAAGAGTCTGTTTCTCTGCTACGGCGCAGACTACGGTACGTCCTAGGGCGTGAACAGCAAGGAGCCACAAAAGATTTATAGAAGTTACGTGGATGTCTGGTTTTGGGGTCTAGCCCAGAACAACCTGTCCGATGCAACCATCCCTTACACGAGACACACTGACAAGAGTATGACCATCCTAAAAAGATTCTTTTCCGGCAGATGCAGCAAAACAATTTCTCAGGACCGGGGTCAGGGACGGACCCGGATTGGGTTCGATACCTTCCCGGAGCAAGAGAATATGAGGCAGTGCCGCTGCAAGGAGCTGCTGGGAGGATGACAATTTGTGGGAGGGACGCAACAAATTAAATGGGGTTACACTGAAATGGCTGTCCTTGAGAAAAATTGTCGCGTCCGTAACAAAATCTTAGCTTTTATCCAACGTTTTAAAAAGATATTTTAGATTTCATAAATCTACGAGCATATGGCCTTCTTTCAGCCTCTTAATTAAGGAATATAAAATTTCCCCTAAGCTGCGCAAAGTTTTGCATACTTTCAAAAGCATTAAAAATTACTTCTATGTATTTTTTGTCGCGTCCGAACACAATTTTTACGGTCATATATAAGTACTTAAATGTTGAACGTCCCCACAATTTTTATGAAATGAAGCACTCTGGTAGTGGAAACATTATAATATGCATTCAGTCTGCTGCTCTTATTCATTTTTATGCAGGTTTAAATGTCCCGTCTGTAACGCAGGACTTGCCCATATAGAACTAATGCATTATGGGAAGGGAAATAAAGCCATATTGCTTTATTTTCTATGACCTTATTGCACTAACCACTGGTTTCATCAAAAAAATTGCTTAACCAAAATTATTGCATTCAGTTTTTCCATTTTCGAAAAAAATTACTTTAAAATCTACATTTACTTACATTGAATTTTAGGCAGTTATATTAGCTTAATGCTTTAATGGAGCATTAATGCATGTATTTTTCCCAGCTCTGACAAATACGTTTGTATGTTGGAACCATGAAAAATTAAATAATATAAGACTCAAGTTTAATTGTAATGAAAATATAAAAGGTTTTAAGTTGTTCAAAGTTCTCCTATTCGTAGTTTGTGTTATGACTTTAACATCCACACACATGCTTTGTTGTTCTTTCTCATATGCAATTTTAATAAAAAATATACAATTCAAAAGCCTTTGTATATCAGATGTGCTAAGTTATTGTTGAATTATTTATTTAATTTTTAAAAGTTTCAAAAAAACTTACGGAAAAAATGCAAAATAACAACGGAAATGTGGTAAAGCGGTACACGCCGATTACTTTATCGGAGGCGGCGTGGACTTCGCAAAATACAGGCAGCGGCGCCGGCCTACTTGGTAATTAAATTTTGATATCCACAATTTTTTTTTTAATTATTCTCCAACCAAATTTTGAAAAATTTGTGGTCCTCAATTTTTTATCCAGCAAATTTCTTCTGAACGCTTAGGTTTTAGCACTTTGTAAATTTAAATATTAAAATGAATGCCTTAATTGTATAATCCAGTTTTTATACAGATGCATTTTTTAAGAACAAATATTTTATGTCTATATTTTAGGCCACTTACTCTTTCATTCACACTAACTTGGGCATTTATGTAAAGACATCTGGTTAAATAGTTCGTGTATAAAAGAAAACTGATGTTAGTAGTAAGTAGTAAATTTAGGAACAAATTGCTAACGCATTTTTTATATGGATCACATTTTCCATTAATGCTTCACGCGTGAACATAAAATATAAAAAATATTTGATAAATCCTCCTAGATGCCAAAATTAAATACTTAATCTTCCTAGGAACCTAGTTCTTGTAAAATGATATTTTACTAATTTGGTTTTTACTAGAATAGCGGTCGACTGCTAATACGCTTACTTTTTTATACTCAGTTGAGCAGAGCTCACAGAGTATATTAACTTTGATTGGATAACGGTTGGTTGTACAGGTATAAAGGAATCGAGATAGGTATAGACTTCCATATATCAAAATCATCAGTATCGAAAAAAAATTTGATTAAGCCATGTCCGTCCGTCCGTCCGTCCGTCCGTCTGTCCGTTAACACGATAACTTGAGTAAATTTTGAGATATCTTGACGAAATATGGTATGTAGATTCCTGGGCTCTCATCTCAGATCGCTATTTAAAATGAACGATATCGGACTATAACCACACCCACTTTTTCGATAACGAAAATTTCGAAAAATCGAAAAATTGCGATAATTCATTACCAAAGAGGGATAGAGCGATGAAACTTGGTAGGTTGAACTTATGACGCAGAATAGAAAATAAGTAAAATTTTGGACAATGGGCGTGGCACCGCCCACTTTTAAAAGAGGGTAATTTAGAAGTTTTGCAAGCTGTAATTGGGCAGTCGTTGAAGATATCATTATGAAATTTGACAGGAACGTTACTGCTATTCCTATATGTATGCTTAAAAAAAATTAACAAAATCGGAGAACGACCACGCCCACTTTTAAAAAAATTTTATTTTTAAATTGAAATTTTTACAAAAAATATAATATCTTTACAGTATATAAGTAAATTATGTCAACATTCAACTCCAGTAATGATATGGTGCAACAAAATACAAAAATAAAAGAAAATTTCAAAATGGGCGTGGCTCCGCCCTTTTTCATTTGATTTGTCTAAGATAAATTTAATGCCATAAGTCGAACAAAAATTTACCAATCCTTGTGAAATTTGGTAGCGATTTAGATTCTAGGACGATAACTGTTTTCTGTGAAAAAGGCCGAAATCGGTTGAAGCCACGCCCAGTTTTTATACACAGTCGACCGTCTGTCCTTCCGCTCGGCCATTAACACGATAACTTGAGTAAAAATCGATATATCTTTACTAAACTCAGTTCACATAATTACCTGAACTCACTTTCTATTGGTATAAAAAATGGCCGAAATCTGACTTTGACCACGCCCACTTTTTCGATATCGAAAATTACGAAAAATGAAAAAAGTGCCATAATTCTATACCAAATACGAAAAAAGGGTTGAAACATGGTAATTGGATCGGTTTATTGACGCAAAATATAACTTAAGAAAAAAACTTTGTAAAATAGGTGTGACACCTACCATATTAAGTAAAAGAAAATGAAAAAGTTCTGCAGGGCGAAATCAAAAGCCCTTGGAATCATGGCAGGATTACTGTTCGTGGTATTACATATATAAATAAATTAGCGGTACCCGACAGATGATGTTCTGGGTCACCCTGGTCCACATTTTGGTCGATATCTCGAAAACGCCTTCACATATACACCTACCACCACTCCCTTTTAAAATTCTTATTAATACCTTTAATTTGACACCCATATTGTACAAACACATTATAGAGTCACCCCTGGTCCACCTTTATGGCGACATATCGAAAAAGCGTCCACCTATAGAACTAAGGCCCACTCCCTTTTAAAATACTCATTATCCCCTTTCGTTTGATACCGATAATGTATAAACGCATTCTAGAGTCAACCCTGGTCCACCTTTATAACGATATCCCGAAAAGGCGTCCACCTATAGAATTAAGGCCCACTTCCTTTTAAAATACTCGTTAACACCTTTCATTTGATACCCATATCGTACAAACAAATTCTAGAGTCATCCCTGGTCCACCTTTATGGCGATATCTCGTAAAGGTGTCCACCCATAGAACTAAGGCCCACCCATTTTAAAATACTCATTAACACCTTTCATTTAATACCCATATCGTACAAATTAATTCTAGAGTCACCCCAGGTCCACCTTTATGGCAATATCTCGAAAAGGCGTCCACCCATAGAACTAAGGCCCACTCCCTTTTAAAATACTCATTAACACCTTTTATTTGGTACCCATATCGTACAAACTAATTCTAGAGTCACCCCTGGTCCACCTTTATAACGATATCCCGAAAAGACGTCCACCTATAGAACTAAGGCCTACTCCCTTTTAAAATACTCTTTAACACCTTTCATTTGATACCCATATCGTACAAACAAATTCTAGAGTCACCCCTGGTCCACCTTTATGGCAATATCTCGAAAAGGCGTCAACCCATAGAACTAAGGCCCACTCCCTTTTAAAACACTCATTAACACTTTTCGTTTGATACCCTTATTGTACAAACGCATTCTAGAGTCACCCCTGGTCCAACTTTATAACGATATACCGAAAAGGCCTCCACCTATAGAACTAAGGCCCACTCCGTTTTAAAATACTCATTAACACCTTTCATTTGATACCCATATCGTACAAACAAATTCTAGAGTCAGCCCTGGTCCACCTTTATGGCGATATCTCGAAAAGGTGTCCGCCTATAGAACTATGGCCCACTCCTTCTTAAAATACTCTTTAATACCTGCCATTTGATACGCACGTCATACAAACACATTCCAGGGTTACCCGAGGTTCATTTTCCTACATGGTGATTTTCCCTTATTTTGTCTCCATAGCTCTCAACTGAGTATATAATGTTCGGTTACACCCGAACTTAGCCTTCCTTACTTGTTTCAAATATTTCTTGACAGAGGTGAAATTATTTTGCCGCCTACGGACTGTTATTGCCGAGTTTAAGACGCGCCATTTGGCAAGCCTCCCGAAATTTTTGACGCGTATTAAAAGTCGATCGCTGGTCTAGAATTTTACCTTACTTTTAACAATTTGGCGGCCGCCGTGATGTGCTCAGCTTGCACTGCTTTTATACTCTCTGTTGCATCGTTCACCCATTTCTCCTAAGGTCTAGTAACTTCACGTACTTCATGCTTCGTAACCAACCATATATGTACATGTATATTTGTAGTTTATAGTCTCTCACATAGCCATATGCATGTGTATATGTGAGTACTACTTCGGCTGATGGTGAGTATATCTCTGCTGCCTTGTATGTACATGTATAAATGATGATTGATTTGTTTACGTACATATAAGTGACAATATTTTTTTTAAATATTCGAGTTCAGCGTTTTAAAATCTATATAAAAGGAGATTTTACATAAATTTTTTTTTTTGTTTTTATTTACTTTTATTCTATTTCGGCCTTTATTTTGTAAATTTTTATAAAAATTTGTTTTCGAGCTCTAGGCCATGTATATGTAAATTAAAACACCAAAAATGCTTGTTTTACATATAAATTTTATATCTGTCAAATTTATTTTTATGAATTTATTTTAATCGATATTTCGATTTCAAACTGAAATCATCTTCAGGACTGAAAGGCATGTAAAAACAAAAAATATTAACACATAAACATAACAACATTCCATAATTTTTAACTTACACTCTTGAGTGCACCTGATCGACTAATTTAACAAATCTTGAAATAAACAAGTACAAGGGAAAACGATAAACAAAAAAGTAAACATCCAAAGAACCGTAATAATAAACAAATTTTTACATAAACAACAATACCTTAAATAATAAGTAGTAAGTGGCGCTCAGCACATTAGCGTTGGGACAGCATATTTGGAACGACACTCTTCTCACGAGGAATTGTAGTTGTTGTAATCAACCGACGATAGGCTGCCGCGCAGCCTTCTACATCTGCCTTAAAATTTATTCTTTGATCTCTTGGTGTATTGATAATATGAAGCATTTCTAATGTGTATCTTTTGTTGTAATGCCTCTCTTGTTGAATTACTGCTACGTTGTTTAAATCTGGAGAGTGTCCGGTTACTCTGCAATGTTGTGTCAAAGCTGTTTTATTATCATTAGCGTGGTCCCGATTTTTGATGTTAGATTTATGCGCGGAAATCCTTGTCTTTAATTTTGATTTTGTAGTCCCGACATATACTTTATTGCATACGTGGGACCCGTCGCCGTTACAGGAAATTTGGTATATTACGTCAGATTTCTCGTATTTTTCGATTTTGTCCTTTGTGTTGCTTGTGTTGATTTTTAGCAACACAAAGGACAAAATCGAAAAATACGAGAAATCTGACGTAATATACCAAATTTCCTGTAACGGCGACGGGTCCCACGTATGCAATAAAGTATATGTCGGGACTACAAAATCAAAATTAAAGACAAGGATTTCCGCGCATAAATCTAACATCAAAAATCGGGACCACGCTAATGATAATAAAACAGCTTTGACACAACATTGCAGAGTAACCGGACACTCTCCAGATTTAAACAACGTAGCAGTAATTCAACAAGAGAGGCATTACAACAAAAGATACACATTAGAAATGCTTCATATTATCAATACACCAAGAGATCAAAGAATAAATTTTAAGGCAGATGTAGAAGGCTGCGCGGCAGCCTATCGTCGGTTGATTACAACAACTACAATTCCTCGTGAGAAGAGTGTCGTTCCAAATATGCTGTCCCAACGCTAATGTGCTGAGCGCCACTTACTACTTATTATTTAACGTATTGTTGTTTATGTAAAAATTTGTTTATTATTACGGTTCTTTGGATGTTTACTTTTTTGTTTATCGTTTTCCCTTGTACTTGTTTATTTCAAGATTTGTTAAATTAGTCGATCAGGTGCACTCAAGAGTGTAAGTTAAAAATTATGGAATGTTGTTATGTTTATGTGTTAATATTTTTTGTTTTTACATGCCTTTCAGTCCTGAAGATGATTTCAGTTTGAAATCGAAATATCGATTAAAATAAATTCATAAAAATAAATTTGACAGATATAAAATTTATATGTAAAACAAGCATTTTTGGTGTTTTAATTTACATATACATGGCCTAGAGCTCGAAAACAAATTTTTATAAAAATTTTTGTTTTTATTTTACAAGTGCAAACAGCTGAAAAATGGCAAATTAACGTTTCAAACACGTTTCCCAATACTAATTTCTGAAACTTTTAATTGCATTTGCTTTTTTCATATTGGAAAAAATGTGAACTTGAAGTCAGTATTTGAAAAATTTTCAGATATAATAGATAATATGTAACGATATAAAGATTTGGTCAAATAAATTGTACGACAGGCCAATATCTTAAACTTCATTCATACTTCAAGTGAAACAAAAAAAATAGAAGCAATACGCAATTTTTACATATTCGAGTTCAGCATCATTAAAAATCTATAAAAGGTTTGATTTTTAACAAAAGTAAACATTTAGTTTTTCTTTCATAAGAAGAAAATGCAAAATCATTTGTTTCAAAAACGTTTTTAAACATTTTTGCTTCACATTTTTTCCTAAATCCGATTTTTTCACATCCCTAAAAACGGGCCTTTCAAGCATTGTTTGTTTGACAAGTCTAACTTTAATCGTGGCGGAGAAATTTGGTTTTGACAACTTTTTTCAGTTTACCCCATAGCGCGGCGTCGATAATTATAACATTGGTCGGCGGCGCGCCAAAATTGAAAAAAATATTCGGCAGCGGCGGCATTTATCGGCGGCGAATATCTCTATATGGTATCTAAATATTAATAAAAAGATTAGCGGTTTCATACCTTTAGATGTTTTAATGCTTCTTACTTATGGCCCTTATAATACTTAATTGTATTTTTTCAATTGTCTTTTTTCAATTAATATCTACTTTTAGTCACTCAATGCCACAGCTACACATGCACACTGACACATACATTCATGTTAAACTCAAGGATAAACTGTGTAGGCGAACTTGTTACCTCCGGAAAGGTTATTACCTCAAAGATAAATGAGGATGATTAAGTGAATTGAATTACTCAAAAGTTGTAATGACAAACAAGTTGAACAAGTGTTGGCGAAACCAGTCCTTATAAGTTATGAAAAGATTTGCTGTTGTTTTCCCCGGTCAATAATGATGATGACTTTTGTAAAATGACAATATTAAATATAAAGTGTGAATAGAAATGTTGAGGAGGATCGCAGCCTTAGAACGCTTAAATTAATCGTTCCGCTATGGCCGTAGGTGCTGTGTTCGATTTTCATACCAGTTAACACAAAAAACAAAACACAAAGACTAAAAAAATTTTAAGTTTAGTTTTAGAACTGAATTTAAAAAAATCGATCTAAGTTATGCTCTGGTCTAAATACGCAATGGTCTCCCACTCCAGTGACGGGCAAGCAACATCAAAAATACCTTAGAACATTTTTCTGAAACTCGCACGGTGGGGCTGTGTGTAGAAGTCCTCGTAAGTGTGGAAAGATTCTGATCGCCATTCGCCAGGGAATGGCTATGGCGATTATTTTGCATGTGGTTGAAGCAGTTACTACTTCGGGTCCTTTGCGGACAACTATCCTCCGGATATCTCTGAACATCTGTTTGGTAGTAGTATTTTAGATGTGCGAAAAAGGGCTGTAAAAACAAACACACCGACCCGGTAGCCGATGTCCAGAGAAAACTTAGATGATGATGGAATTAATGCTCCCCATCTAACTATGACGAAGTCAGAATAGCAGTACTGATACTTAATGGCACTTAACCGTTTTAACGGCTATGGCAGTGCAATAAGTTGCGCCAGTCGGTTTTTGCTGTCCATTTGGTCCTTTCAGCGGAGTGGGGGCAGCCGCCTAACTCTGCTTCCATGGGCGGGTTAAGATAAAATAAAAAAACTTTTTTAGCCGGAGCAACATCTTTTATTCGCATAACATGGCCTAGCCAGTGTAGCCGCTGTCATTTAATTCCCCGGACTATGTTGATGTCTGCGCAAATAGGGCTCGTACACCTCGTCATTAAATCTTATTTGGTACTCGCCGTCGCCAAAGCGTGGAGATCTGTAAATCTTTCGAATAACTCTTCACTCAAACACTCCCAGAGCAGAATAATCAATACAGCAAGTTATTCAAATACATCGGATAGATGCTGGAGAGCTTATCCGCTCTGGAAATTTATTTTATGAGGGCGTGCAACTACTGGCGTATGTAACGACATTGACATCCTGACCTGAACACTCACGCCACAAGTTTTGATATCTTTTAACTGGAAAAGATGCGAAAGTATGGGGTTGATCGTGAATGAAGACAAAGCGAAATATCTGCTGACTTCGAGCAAAGAGACTGCGAATTTGCATATTGACAGCCTCGCCACTGCTGGTAGCCACAGTTTAGAAATATTAAAGCACTTGGTTTATTTGTGAACCAGCTTTAGAGCAAACAACCACCTCAGCGTAGGTAGCCATTTGAAAAGTAAAGTCCTCTCTCGGTAAACAAAAATCTTGCTTTAAAAGTCATTTGTCGTACACGTTTGGGTTGTTGTTGTTGTTGTAACAATGCTTCGCCCCATCCAATAGGCGAGACTCACCTGCTATATGGTACAGAAGAATGGACGCTGACAACATCGGACAAGGAGGCTGTGGGAGTGTTCGAGAGGAAAATTTACGGAGCTTTATGCGTTAGCGACGGCAAGTACTGCACAAGATTTAATGATGACCTCCGGCCAAGAAAGATATTCTTTTCGGCACACGCCCATGTAAGCAGAGGAAGAGGGTGGCCCCACCCCGCTAGAAGAACCAGGTGGAAAACGATTCCCTTTGAGTTACCGATTGTAGCCAGTTGTTGAGCGGCCATAACATTTTAAACAGCTAGACCACAATACGTGCATAATATGTATATGTCACTCCAAAACAGGGATCACTAGCTATAAAGTTAAATGTTACATATTCCATTAATCACAAACACAATTTGTGTCATCTGTGCAATTCAAATTATGACAGAAAAAAATCTACACCTAAACGTATGCTTTTCCCATCCGAGGTGTGTATGGAAACTTGCGAATTTCTTCAAAGCTTTCACTAGAACTTGAATTGCTCAATGGATATTATTGTGACGAATATTAGCAACACTACGGGATACTATCATCTTTAAGCCGATACTAAGCAGTGACTTGTATGTACATAAACAAATCAATCATTATGTCTACACATATGTACATGACAGCAGCGGAGAGCTACTCACAAAAGTATGCAATCATCGCGAGAAGCTATAAAGGTGCATCTGTAGTTTATAGTAAACAAACAAGTAGTAAATTTTATAAACGCCTAGAAATATGTTAGCGAGGAAACCGAAGAGTATGAAAGCAGCACCAGCTGAGGCACGACCAATCAAGTTGATTTAAGCACGGTATTGGTTGCGAAGTATAAGTGTTATTGTGAAGTGGTGTAATAAAGACCATTTTGCATTATGGAATATTGGAGTTATTTATTCAACGATACGAACGTTAGCAGAAGATTTGAAATAAGCGAAATTTCACTAAATTCGTTACAATTGGAGGAATTGTTGAATAAATTCCAAAGGACAATAAGAACATGGCAAAGTTAAGTGAATTAAGGATCCAGCAACTGAAAAAGGAGTTGTAGAACCGTGGATTGAATACAACTGGCAATAAGATCGAACTTCAAGCACGGCTACGAGAGGTAATGGAGTTGGAAGGAATTAATGTGGACGAGTATGTCTTTTATCCTGATGTGGAAGACCCAGTGACTACAATGGAGGAGAAGATAGAGACTCCGAATCCATTGGCAAGTGTTGACACTCACGCCATACTAGCAGTTTTGAAACAAATATCAACCGAAATGTCATCTCAACTGGCAGAACAGAAGACAAGTATGGCATCCCAACTGGAATCGCAGGAGAACCGTATAACAGTGTAACGTAGCGCGTAGCGTTACAATAACGTAACCCCCTGTATTTCCTTATTCACTTAAACCTGAACCTCCCTGTACTTATTTTTCTATAGCATAGCCAACAACCACGTGTACTTATTCTTTTATAGCATAGTCAACAACCACTGACTGATAGCAAACCAATGAAAATCCCAATAATTGTGTGTTGACTTCTCAACCAGTTTGCGGCACCACCCATATAAACATCGAATTTGCATTTTTGAAATTCAGTCCTCGCAGGTGAGCCAGCGGGAGTGGTTGTCTTTTTAAAGACAAAATAACCACTCCGGCTAGCTAGCTGAGTGGAACGGGCGCTGTCATGGCGCGGGCCACCCTCCACCAGGGCTGAACGACGCGAGTGAAATCTTCGGACTACTTTTCCCTCCGTCGCCCACCTTGGTGCTTGAGCGGCCCGCTGCCTCAATGACCAAATACCCCCTTCCCCCCTCAGCTCGGGCTGCGTGGCAGGGGCGCCGTCATGGCGCGGGTCACCCTCCACCAGGGCTGGACGACGCGAGTGGTGTCTTCGGATTACTTTTCCCTCCGTCGCCCACCTTGGTGCTTGAGCGGCCCGCCGCCTCAATGACTCAAAGCGACCCTCACCCTCAGCTCTGGTTTAATAGGCTGGCCGGAGCGGTGGGACCACTCCCACTAGTTAGCTAGGGAGAAGAGGGTGCGGCCGTGGCGCGAGTCACCCCTTGCTGCACCAGAACGACGAGAGTGGTGTCTTCGGGCTACTTTTCCCTCCGTCGCCCTGGTCCGGTAAGGAATGACCCACTGCCCGAACGACCACACGACCCCTCTCCATAGCTCTGGTTTCAGCCGTGAGCCGATGTGTGCGCACAGGGGCTACCACTGTGCCGTTAAGGCGCACTTCCCCTCCGCCCACGGGTCGACCCACGGTGCCCCGGCTGGTACAACTCCGCCCCCCTTACGTACCTTCTACTAGTGTGCAAGTAGGAGGCTGGGTGTCCAGCGGTGAAACCAGCACTAACCAGTCCTCGCAGTCTCTTGCCCAGGTATCCAGCAGGCCTACTGTCGATTCTGCCGAAGACTACCGATCAATCCGATACCGTCAACCGACCCCGCCCGGATCGAGCCGCCGCTGTCCAGGTAAACCCCATCTCCAGCCTACTTCCCCTCTCACCACGGCCCTGGTACGCGCTCCGTAGCCCACCGCCGCTGCCGTCGCATCGTCGCCCCTCTGGTGCCGCCGCTGCTTCCATCCCGCCGGTGCTACGCTGACTGTTGGCCGTACGCCATACTACCGCCATGCCCATCCCGCCTTGCTGGTGCCGCCGCTGCCACACCAACCACTGGCCGTTCGCCGTCCTATCGCCATTCAGCCGCCGCTGCTACGACGACCGTTGGCCGTTCGCCATCCTACCGCCGTTAAGCCGCTGCTACGACGACGGTTGGCCGTCTGCCATCCTACCGCCGTTAAGCCGCTGCATCCATCCCGCCGCTGCTACGACGACCGTTGGTCGTTCACCATCCTACCGCCGTTAAGCCGCTGCTACGACGACCGCTGGCCGTCTGCCATCCTACCGCCGTTAAGCCGCGGCATCCGTCCCGCCGCTGCTACACCAGCCACTGGCCGCTTGCCATCCTACCGCCGTTAAGCCGCTGCATCCGTCCGCCGCTGCTACGACGACCGTTGGTCGTTCGCCATCCTACCGCCGTTAAGCCGCTGCTACGACGACCGTTGGCCGTCCGCCGTCCTACCGCCGTTAAGCTGCTGCATCCGTCACGCCGCTGCTACGACGACCGTTGGCCGTCTGCCATCCTACCGCCGTTAAGCCGCGGCATCCGTCCCGCCGCTGCTACACCAGCCACTGGCCGCTTGCCATCCTACCGCCGTTAAGCCACTGCTACGACGACCGTTGGCCGTCCGCCGTCCTACCGCCGTTAAGCTGCTGCATCCGCCACGCCGCTGCTACGACGACCGTTGGCCGTCTGCCATCCTACCGCCGTTAAGCCACGGCATCCGTCCCGCCGCTGCTACACCAGCCACTGGCCGCTTGCCATCCTACCGCCGTTAAGCCGCTGCTTCTATCCCGCCCCTGCTTCCGTACCGCTGTACCAGTCCGTCCGTTACCCGACCGTTCAACCGCCCTACCGAACCTCCTCTACTCCAAAGACCGTTTGCCACCGCTCCCCCCCTCGCCATCTTGCGACGGAAAGCTGCTGCCCGCCTAATATTCCCAGCCTTGTGTGCGTGTGTTCGTAACACATAAATATCGTGTATTTATTCAGTAGGGATTTGTGGGACCTTTACTCGACCCTGAATTGACTGAGCGTTACCCCAGCCTTAGAAAAAACCCACCTCATAACAGCCAAGATTGAAGTACAGGAAACACAAATTTCATCACAGCTGGAAGAACAAAAGACATACATACATATATGGCAACTCAACTGAAACAACAAGAAACACGTCTAACAGTACAACTAGAAGCACAAGAGGTGCGTATATCATCAAAACTCGAAGCGCGCATGGACGAAAAAATAATGCAGTTTGAAGAAAAGTTCGAGGCAGACGTGGATGTTTTGAGAGGTCGCATCCAGGAGTTGCAACTTAATCGCCCGGCTGTTTAGCGAGTAATACGAAGGTATAAACTACATCCTTGGACGGTTCTGTTCCTTTCCAGGTATCTAAGCTTCAATTTGATAAGACGTCAGCAGTGAATAACTGGAATGCAGAAGATAAAGTTGCTGCATTGAAAGGGCCTGCAGCTGAAATTTTACAAACCATTCCAGATGGTGAACGGAACTGTTATGAAGCATTGATGGGCGCTATAGAGAGACGATACGGAACCGAGCATAGGAGAGAGATATACCAAATGGAGTTACTTAACCGCTTCCAGAGGGCTGATGAAACATTGCAAGAGTTTGCGTCGAATGTTGAAAGGCTGGCACATTTAGCGAATGCGTACGCACCCGTGGAATACACCGAAAGGGTAAAAATCCAGAGCTTTATTAATGGAATACGGGATGTCACGTGCTCTGATTCAGGAAGCAGCGTCGCTTCTGTATAGACCAGTTTTCAGAGCACGCCGTGTGGAAGTGGAAAGGCCAGACTGGGCGAACACAATATTAGGGGCGCTGTAGGGATCACAACAGAAAAATTACGGAGTTATTAGGTGTTTCAAGTGCAGTAACCCAGGTCACATTGCTCGTCATTGCAGCACCGGTCCTGGTAGTTCCAACTTGGCTGGTCGTAAGCGCAAAGCTGGAGGAGATAAGCCAGAGCGAGTCAGATGTAAAGATCGAAAACTTGCCCCAACTAATGAATGTCCTGTGATATCTATCTCGCAAATTGGAAGAAAATCGAGCAGTCTTACCGTCAGAGGAAATGTGGATGGCAAGGAGCGTTTACCGAATGTAGATACGGGCGCATCTTATTCCTTAATCCGATCTGATTTGGCCAACAGGAGAGTAAAGCCATTACCTGGAGCAAGGTTGCATACGGTCACTGGCGAGTATAACGAAGTCCAAGGAAAGTGGTATGTGAGGTCTTAATTGGAAAGGTCACGATTCTACACAAATTCGTTGTGGCAGAGATTGTTGATGAAGTCGTATTGGGGGTGGACTTCTTAGTTGACCATGACATCAGGATCGATATGCAGAGAAGGATTATGCGCTATAAGAACCAGGATATACCACTTAACTTCAGTTTGGAGAAAGGGTTCAGCAGTAAACGAGTGCTGGTGGAGGAGATTCAGCAGAGACCACAAAAGTAAAAGAAAGTAAATCGGGAGAAGATTGATGGAATGAATGGGCCAAACAAATCAAAACCCAAGGTACCCGCGGAAAACGCTGGCATTGACAAACCCTAATGGATGCACTAAGACAAAGCAGAGAATTTCCCAGAAAGAATGTAAGGGTGGTTTAAAGCCAGCTCGCACTACTGTTGTGAAGCGTCAAGACATAAGAACATATTATGAGGGAGTGGTCCAGGATAATGAGTAGTAGGATGAAACACAGGTACGACAAGAACTATAATCCGGAAGGTTTATTGGAGGGTGATTTGGTACTGCTATACAACCCTCACCGGCGGAAAGGTGTTCCATCCAAATTTTGGTGCAGTTGGGAAGGCCCGTGCAGAGTTGTGAAGAGGATCAGTGATGTCAACTACCGCATACAAACAACTGGAAAACCGCGAAATAGAAGGGTGGTTCATTTGGAGAGGCTAGCAGCGCTTAGATCGAGAGATTTGTCTGATCGGGAAGATCGGACTTATGTGGAGGGCATTGTGACGAATATTAGCAACACTAAGGGATACTATCATCTCTAAGCCGATACTAAGCAGTGACTTGTATGTACATAAACAAATCAATCATTATGTCTAAACATATGTACATGCCAGCAGCGGAGAGATACTCAAAAAAGTATGCAATCATCGCGCATATTTCTATGCGAGAAGCTATAAATGTGCATCTGTAGTTTATAGTAAACAAACAAGTATTAATTTCTAGAAACGCCTAGAAATATGTAAACGAGGAAACCGAAGAGTATAAAAGCAGCACCAGCTGAGGCACGACCAATCAGTTTGATTTAAGCACGGTATTGGTTGCGAAGTATAAGTGTTATTGTGAAGTAGTGTAATAAAGACCATTTTGCATTATTGAATATTGGAGTTATTTATTCAACGATACGAACCTTAGCAGAAGATTTTAAATAAGCGGAATTTCACAAAATTCGTTACATTATGTTTCGCACTTTTATGAATATATAACTTACATATCAACATTTGATCTTGTTTTGAACACAAATCCGTTATAGTATATGGTCAGATTAGACGGATTTTGTGTATGCTAATCCATATTTTGTCGATGTCTTTGCAAACCCGCCCAACGACCAATTGCAAGACCGCCTACCTGACCAAAAACATTTTCACAACTTTTTTTCTTCATGACCATTTTCCATGATAAGTTGAAGTGATCTTGTTTTTAAATATGGTATGTAATTAAGTTAAATATGTAATTGGTCCTTTTTTCTTGATCAAGGGAGATGTACTGAGCTCAGAGCTAAAAAAATCTCAATTTTGCCACATGTTGGTATTTGGGTGATTTTATAATTTGTCGATAGGCGGTTTTGCAAAAACAGCGACGATATGCTCGTACATCCTCACATGCATATTTAAGTCACATCGTACATATGTAAATATTTTGCTGTGTTAATTTGAGGTGCGCCAAACAGTGGCTAAGGTTGTATTGGCTAGCGAAAAAAATTATTAGCTTAGTCAAATTTTAATATATTTATTTGTACAAAACTTAAAACTATAGCGTTTTGAGGTCGCTGATTAGGAGTTTGAAAATTGTTTTGAGAAAATTTAAAATGGCGATTCAGAAAAGGCGGATAAGCTTTCCAAAATATGTATTTCTTTCTTACCTAAGTAATTGGCGCTTAACCGTTGTTGGGTTAACTGGCGCTAATTGTTCGCAAAAGGAAAATTTAAACCGTTTTCCACCTGGTCAGTCCAACGGAAAAGGGGTTGCCTCTTCCTCTGATTCCATAGGCGAGTTCCGATAGGAATGTTTTTGGCGGAGCGTTATCTTTAAATCGCATAACTTGACCTAGCCGCTGTGTTTTTATTTGCTAGACTATGTTGATGTCTGCGTAAAGCCCTTACAACTCACAATTAAATCTTCTTCAGTACTCGCCGTCGCCGATGTGTAGACGTTCATAAATCTTTCGAAGAACTGAACCCTACCAGAACCGCCTCATCTGGTACTCCATATAGCAGGGCGGGTACAATAAATGACTTGTAGAAAATGATCTTCGTTTGCCGAGAGAGGTCTTTAATTTTCAATTGTCAAAAGTGATTATTCGCTGGACTCCAAAACTGGTGTTGTGTTTGTGTTTATGTATGCTGGTTCCAAAAAAAAAACCACGTCTCTTACAATTTCCACATAGTGCCGTGGTTGCCAAGGCGCATATGCGCTATTTCTTTGCTCGATGACAGCCGATAGTTTGCTTTGCCTTCATTCACCATCAAACATTCCTTTACCCCTTTTTTCCTCTTTGAAGTGAGCAGAACTTACGGCGCGGCTGTTCAGGCCAATGATATCAATGTTTTCAGCATATTGTTCCAGAACGGTTAAGTTCTGCAGCTTGCATAATTTTCTTCGGCATCAAATGAACGGCTCGGAGAGGTCCTTCCCAATTTTGAGCTGATGGTGTTGCTCAATGTTGTTTTGCGCAGCGGTATAGGTTTGGCAAGGAAACTGGGCGGCATTTCGACAGCTATGGTCGATGGTAGATTTACCAGATCTGAAGTCGCACTCATAAGGTCCAATGAGCTGATTCATGGTGGGCTTCTATCTTTAGCACAATAAGCTTTCCACGACCTTATATTCGATACTGGCTGGTTCTGCCATAGTTGGAAATATAAATATAACCCGACTTAAGTAACTGAAATTAATTTTTTGGGCAGATTTGAGATTGATCATCACGAATTAAAAGTAATTTTTAAAAGTCCAGCGGGCCGATAAAATTCACAGAACAAAAATAAAATAAAGAATTAAATAATACTTACACTTAATTATACCAAAAGCAAGTGAATACTTTTTTTTTTAAGTGAATAATTAATCTGCATACCAAAAACACCTTCTAAATCGCTTGGTTGAAAAGTGTGTAATTTTGTTGAAAAATATATATACAACTGCTCCAATTTTTTCTTGCAGACTATATACAAAACAATGAAATTGGAATAACTTTTTCAAAACATCCATTCAATTAGCTAATAAGAAAAAATTTGAAAAACTATATTTTGCGCTTTATACTTCTATACTTTTCCGCTTTTGAACCACTGTGTGCCATCTAAATTTGTTTTTAAAATTCTTGTTCTTGTTGACGGCCAGTAGCCCGAGGGAAAATCCATCACCAAAGGCTGATTGCCCCAGAGAACTATGTACTGGTCATATCATATGTAATTACATTTATACCTAAACCGTAAAGTGTGTAGATCGTCGTTATCAGATTTTTATGGAAACAAATAAAAAACAAAAGTCAAAAGAAATTGAGCTAACCTGAAAATAGAAAAAATAGCTAAAATGAAATTTTGGTCTACACACTTTCTACAAAGCAATCAATATACCTAATAGAGTTTACAGGTAACGGTCGTGGTCAGGGGCGGATTAAAGATTTACGAGGCCCGGGACTAAAATGAATATGGGGCCCACTTAAGGGGAGCAAAATATGATCTTTTTTTTTTTTAATAAATAAAAACTGTTATACTTATTTTTATAATTTATTCTCGCAAATATTTTTTCTTTGGTACTTATATATTAAAAACTATAAATAATTATACAATCAAAAATATTTTTTTCTTGATTTTGCTCTGGCAAAGTCACTTATCAAATCATCAAAATCAATCAATCGAAGTAAATCAACTTCAATGCTTAACCTCATCAATGCGGACAACCGTTCATCTAACATAGTTGATCAATACATATTTTTTATTATTTTTAAAACCGAGAATGACTTTTCAGATTCGCAGTTTGCTATTGGAACCGTTTCCAAAATCCTGTAAGCGATGTACATATTCGGGAATACTTCGATCATGTTCACATTTATATACATATTGTAACGAATGTTAGCAGCACTGAGCGATACTATCGTCTCTAAGCCGATGCTAAGCAGTGACGTGAATCCACATCCATAGATCAATCATTATGTATCTACATAAACGAAACAATAATTGCGTCTACACATATGTACCATGTACGTATACGAGCAGCGGAGAGTCAATGCACAAACACATGCATATATCTGAGATACTCCTATAAGTATGCAATTAGAAAACCTATGAAATTGTGCAATTGTAGTTACAGCTGAGAAGTTGGAGAGCTGCTGGACTAGTAGATTCTGCAAGCGCCTAGAAGATGCGAAGGTTGAAATCAAAGAGTATAAAAGGCGGCAATTGTAGAGGCGCTGGAATTCAGTTTGATTTGAGTTGTCAAGCAGTTTCGACTAAGACGCTATCTAGCGAGCAAGAGCAGTATTATTTTGAATAGTAGAGTTTCATTTGAGCTATCAATTAGCTTGGTTATTAAGCAAGCTATTCGTTGCAAAGTATAAGTGTTAATGTGAAGTACTTTAATAAAGGCCATTTTTCCATTATTCAATATTGGAGTTATTTATTCAACAGTTTAGCGATACGAACTTAGCAGAAGATTGCAAATAAAGGGAATTGCAAGTAAATTCGTTACAATTGATGTCAGAAGAGGAATTGTTGATTAAATTCCAGAGGACAACAAGGACATGGCAAAGTTCAGTGAATTGAAGATCCAGCAACTAAAGAAGGAGTTGGAGAGCCGTGGATTGAATACAAGCGGCGTTAAACTTGAACTTCAGGCACGGCTACGAGAGGCAATGGAAGCAGAAGGAATTGATGTGGAAGAGTATGACTTTCATCTTGATGGCGAGGAAATAACAAAAATGGAAGAAACACCGCAGACAATGGCGAACACAGACCTGAACATGATATTGGCTGCAATATCGGCACAAATGTCTGAAATGTCATCACAAATATCTACCAACATGTCATCACAATTGGAAGCGCAGGAGACACGCATAACATCGAAGATTGAAGCACAAGAAACGCGTATTTCAGAAGTGTCGTCACAACTGTCATCACAACTGGAAGAGCAGAAGACATATATGGCATCACAACTAGAATCGCAGGAGAACCGTATAACATCCAAGATGGAAACACAATTGGAAGAACAGAAAACACACATGGCGTCACAAATTGCAGAACAATTAAAAGAACAAGAGGCACGCATAACATTACAGCTCGAAGCACAAGAAGAGCGTATCTCAACAAAGCTGGAGGCACAGGAAAAAAAATCCTCATCGCAGCTGGAGGCTGTTAGTAAACGACAAAATAAGGTGGAGGCCGAGATGGATGCTTTGAAAGATCGGATTCAGGAGTTACAATTGAACCATCCAATCACTTCAACGTCTACTCTGAAGGTAAAATCCACAACGTTTGATGGTTCTGTTCCATTCCAGGTATTTAAGCTCCAATTTGAAAAGACGTCGGCAGCGAACAACTGGAATGCTGAAGATAAAGTTGCAGCTCTGTTCGTGGCATTGAAAGGGCCAGCAGTCGAAATCCTACAGACGATTCCCGAAGGAGAGCGGAACAACTATGAAGCATTGATGGCCGCTGTCGAGAGACGTTATGGAAGCGAGCATAGGTAACAGATATTCCAAATTGAGTTGCAAAACCGTCACCAAAGAGCTAATGAGACTTTGCAGGAGTTTGCCTCGGATGTTGAAAGGTTGGCTCATCTCGCAAATGCGGACGCACCCGTGGAATACACCGAGAGGGTAAAAATCCAGAGTTTTATAAATGGCATACGGGACGTGGAAACGAATCGAGCTACATACGCAAACCCAAAGCTGAAATTTGCTGAAACGGTATCCCATGCACTGACTCTAGAAACAGCATTGCTTCTGTGTAAGCCAGTTTACAAAGCACGCCGTGTGGAGGTAGAAAGGCCAGAGTGGGTAGACGCAATATTGGAGGCGCTGAAAGGATCGCAAAAGCGGAGTGAAAAAGTTATCAAATGTTTCAAATGCGGGAAGTCCGGTCACATTGCCCGTCATTGCGATCTTGATCCTAGTAGTTCCAACAATGTGGGTGGCCGTAAACGCAAATCTGGAGGAGATGAGCAAGAGCGAGTAAGAGGTAGAGATCGAGAGCTAGATCCAGCTATTGAACGCCCTGTGATATCTGTGTTGCAAATTGGTAGAAAATCAAGCAGTCTTACCGTCAGAGGGAATGTGGATGGCAAAGAACATGTACTGACTGTAGATACGGGCGCATCTCATTCCTTGATTCGATCTGATTTGGTCCACAGGGGGGTAAAGTCATTACCTGGAGCAAGGTTGCGTACGGTCACAGGCGAGTATAACCAAGTCCAGGGAGAAGTGATATGTGAAGTCCTAATTGGGAAGGTCATGGTTTTACACAAATTCGTTGTGGCGGAGATCGTTGATGAAGTCAGATTGGGAGTGGACTTCTTGGTTGACCATGACATCAGGATCGATATGCGGAGAAAAATTATGCGCTATAAGAACCAGGACGTACCACTTAACATTATGTGGTACATTTGGAGATGCAAGCGACGTTTAGATCGGGAGATTTGTCTGATCGGGACGATCAGACTTAGGTGGAGGGCAGTGTAACGAATGTTAGCAGCACTGAGCGATGCTATCGTCTCTAAGCCGATGTTAAGCAGTGAGGTGAATCCACATCCACATAATTGCGTCTACACATATGTACCATGTACGTATACGAGCAGCGGAGAGTCAATGCACAAACACATGCATATATCTGAGATACTCCTATAAGTATGCAATGAGAAAAACTATAAAATTGTGCAATTGTAGTTACAGCTGAGAAGTTTGAGAGCTGCTGGATTAGTAGATTCTGGAAGCGCCTAGAAGATGCGAAGGTTGAAATCAAAGAGTATAAAAGGCGGTAATTGTAGAGGCGCTGGAATTCTGTTTGTTTTGAGTTGTCAAGCAGTTTCGACTAAGACGCTATCTAGCGAGCAAGAGCAGTATTATTTTGAATAGTAGAGTTTCATTTGAGCTATCAATCAGTTTGGTTATTAAGCAAGCTATTCGTTGCAAAGTATAAGTGTTATTGTGAAGTACTTTAATAAAGGCCATTTTTCCATTATTCAATATTAGAGTTATTTATTCAACAGTTTAGCGATACGAACTGAGCAGAAGATTGCAAATAAAGGGAATTGCAAGTAAATTCGTTACAATATTTTTTCTTTTTATTGCAATTTCGTTCATATATTCTGTATACTAGCTCGGCCTTAGATTTCTTCGGAGGTTATCGCACCTTACATTTATTTATTTTTTTTCTGTATACTATACTAAATTAATGTATAACATTCAATATACTCCGGTAAATAAACTTAAACATTCTTTTTTTATATCTAAGAATACAAATTGCACATTCGCTTGTTAAAAATCGCTATAGCTATCGCTATAGCTATAAAAAATAGCCGCGATGCAAAAATCGCCATATCTATTTTCAGTGATAGTTCAAAATCGCCATATCGTCCATCACTAGTGCGAACTTCGTAATTTCGTCTTTCGTCGTTTTTCCGCGAAAATAAACATTAAACAAGTATTGAGTCATGGCGGAACGATACAAGGTGGCAGCATGGTGACATACCTATAAACATAAATAAAAATTCCATGTACTTTGTTTTTGTAAATTCGATGGACAAATGTCAAAATCGCAATGCGTCGGAAGTTGATGTAAAAGCGCTCGTCGAACGGCGGCACCTTCTGAAGCGCAGCAACTATGACATTTGTCGCGAACTAAAACATGCATCGACGTTCGACCGGCTTCTGCGGTAAACCTCCAAGTGCCATCGATGGTGTTTTTGTGATAATCTAAGCAAGTTGGTTCATATTACAATGAGTATATGTCATGATATACTTAATATAGTCCGAACTCTGAACGTGCTTGCTTATATTATCTTATTCTTAACGAGTGCGTGTATTCTTTCCCATATTACTATTGTATATAAAATTTTATGTGCAAAATTAAATTATGTGTACGCAAATACGTAATATGATATTATTTTTTCGAGCTCTCGGCCCTCCCGATGCTGGGGTCCGGGGCTATAGTCCCTGCTAGCCCCTCCTTTAATCCGCCCCTGGTCGTGGTATATTGCAAACACACATGCATACGAGTGCAGTTTCAGCTTTAGCTGGGCACAAAATTCTAAGCGGGCCACATCAAAGTAGCACAAGATTGCGTGGCTACTTTTAACTGCGAGAGAAAACTTAATCTCGGTGCTCGGTTTTTGCTAATTCTCGGGATTCCCCTCTTACCACTTTTATACTCCTTCTCGTTGCCTGAAAAAAAAATGACGACCTACCAAGGAGCACGGTTTAAGGTGGTGGATGGCGCATTGATCCAACCAATACTAAAGGCCATGGTGTAGATAACACGTACGAGGCCGCCTGAGGATAACTACCAAAATTCGCTAAAAGCAGAATAGATAGAAAGGGACCTTGAGAGTCTGGCTTTAGCGACTAAAAATAGTAGCGTGGGCGCAATGGCTTGGATTTTGGAGTAGGGCATGCACGAGTTATGGAACGCCCTTTGACACAGATTTATGGAAGAGTTATGGAGACAGCATCTTCAGTACCAGGCTGGGTAACAAACATCAAAATTGAATGGGTGATAAAAACATTTTAAGCCGGCGGAATGAAGTATGATACTGTGTGGATATATGAGTGGAATGATTGTAGAATAGCTTAGAACAATAAACTGAATCACGCCCTGCACTCGCCGACTATTTGTTTGACATCAGAAAAACCGCAAAAACCCAACTAGGTGTAAGGATATATATATTATATATATATATATAATAAAAAAACTCCGTCTTAATAGAAGGTGTCCCCGATCCACCTTACTTGCAACCTAAGGATCCTAAAACTCTGCCGCCCGCAGTAGATCGAGCCTTGACCTCGTGATCGCAGAATACGAACACAGAACGTGATAACCACTTCTGCAGGTTATACTTCCTAAATCTACTGTTACTGGCGAGGACTAGTTAAACGCTTGTGACGCCCCAAGTCAGTGTCCCATTAGTACGCTTTAAGATATGAGCAACTTTTTAAGTCCAATGCTAGACTCATGCTTAATTTGCAATTTTCTGGAACATATTGCTAAGGCTTTTGAATGTGCATCCATTGATGCGCCTCCTTATATAACACATTACTATTAAATATATTTGGTCGGTGTGGTGGTTGAGGCCGGCCCTGTAGGTGTTACTTCTTTCTTCACACTGAACTCGTAGAATTAACACAACAACAAGATATCAAAGAATTTGTAGCTTTAATTTAACCGCGCAATTTGGCACAGTACACACGATTAGTTTGTGGATCAGTATCTCCATCGACCAAATGCATAAATATGCGTGTGATTTGGTGCTGCCAAGGTTGTAGTACGTGTAAAAATGTATATTTGGCATGGGAAATATTAAGTGGGTAAAACGATACTACATTAATGCTTGAACATAATAACCCATATTTTTTTTACGAGCCGACAGAATCGATGTCGTTAAAACACCAATCATTAAAAAGAGCCAATCCTCCCGATAGTAACGTATAGTATTATGACGGGAGGTAGCTCGCCAATAATTGAAAATTGGTTTTATTTGATTTGTTCCCTTTATTCCACCCAATGCCGAGTTTACATAGAACGCTTTGCTGCGTTGCTAAGCCGGACAGATGAATTCAATGTATGGCCGCAAATATATCTTGCTGCACAAAGTTTATGGACCGTTAAGCGAGGCAAAAAGCTGAGATATGGAGACCCATCTAGAGGCAGTGGTTAAATAACTAAGTACAAAACGGGTCGCATCGAATAGCGGAGACACGCAACTCTGTTGGCCATTGTGTATAACCTATAGCTGAATCGATTGCGGTGAATAGTGGACACACACCATTTGTAGGGGTAAAACATAGACACACATTTCAGTTGCATCTGAGTATAATACGTATTGAAATTTAGGAGTACTAATTTTCTGCGCAGCAATTTCAGAAGTGTAGATAAAGTTATGCACTTGGCAGTCCATATAAAGTTTAAGTGCATATGTATATAGATGTAAAAAAAACATAGCTATTGTTAACATAAATCGTTAAAGCGAAGCAAAGCGGTTCTATGGAAATCTGGCCTTGCTCTTACTGTAGTTTTAAGGTCCGGTAATTTTGTTATTATAAAAAAAACACTTGCGCGATTTATCTCTGAGGCGATTAAGGCCATGCTTCTCTTCCAATTTGCATTGTGCTCCTTTTTATTTTTTATTTTTTGCATACCTACTTAAGTAGATAACTGAATTAGATCTTCAGCGGGTTAGGGGGCTTAGAATATACCCGCGACAGCTATAACAGTAGTAAGAGGCGACTAAACTCCCAATTTAATTCAACGGATTGTGTAGCGCAACCCTTTCAAGGGGTTGCCAGTGCAATTTAAAGCTTCCCCAATCCAATTGTCAACCTCACCTACCCGTGACGAATTCTGTTCCTTTAGCAGCCGAGGCTCTGGTGACCCCAAGTTGCTCATGGATCTAGGCGGTGAGAGGGCGGTATGGCATAGAAGGTTCCATGTGGCCATACTAAAGCGTTCTCGAGATAATCGTGCTAGTACCTTAATCGTGCTTGTTACCGGAACGTACCGGATCTATGTATATCCGGTAATGGACCATCAACATCGATAACAGCCCCACAACCTTCGGGTAGTGGTGCCGTCGCAGCAACCGTGTGTCCGTAGACTAAAACACAGCCCCGTTCGCCCACCCCGGCACCACTTTCGCATTACTTCAGGGTGGCGTTCCATATTTCTCATTTTTTAAGAGTCTGCTCTTGTCCCTGCGTCCAGGTTCCCGCTATTTGCTCTGAGTGTCCATTTAATCGCCACTGCTTCGCATGCGCATTTCTCTGCGCTCCCTCTCAGCATCCATCAGGCGTGTCATTACTATAAATGCCATTTTGCTCACTGCAGTCCAGCACTCTTTCCTGTTGCACATATGTGATACTAAATTTCTCGTGGTAGGTTCCTCGCCAAAGACTCCATGCAAGGTGACTCTTTCTTCGTGGAAACGGGGGCAGTGGAACATGACGTGTTCTGCGTTTTCTAACTCCGTGGTACACATTGGGCAATGAGGATCTTCCTCTATCCTACGCTTCCATAAATACTCTTTGAAACCGCCATGTCCACCCATTATCTGCGTGAGATGGTAGTTCAGTTCGCCGTGCTTCTGCTCATTCCATTGAGCTACTTTACAAACTAGTGTGAAAGTCCAACGTCCTTTACTCGAGGCCTCCCACCGTTCTTGCCACTTAGCTATTGTTTGTGTCCTTGCTCTTTTCTTGTCTTCTTCAGATGGTCGCTCGATATTAATGTTATACAGATCAGCCATTTCGCTTGCCAGTAAGTCCACTGGGATTTTCCGGGTTAGAACCAGGATCACGTCGTCGGACACCGTCCGATAAGCACTTGCTATTCTTAAACAAGCAAGTCGGTACGCTGCTAATATATATTTTTGATGGGTCTGTTTAGATCCATACCACACTGGTGCTGCGTATAGTATTATTGAGCTGGTTACTGTGGACAATAGCTGACGTTTAGCTTCGCTCGGACCACCAATGTTAGGCATTATTCGCATAAGTGATCCATTAACTTTGGTAATTTTCTCCCCCACCGCTCTGAGGTGCTCTTTGAAAGTTAACTTAGAGTCAAGAGAGTTCGCCGACCGTTTGGAGCTTACTAATACCACTTCCCTCTTTTGGCTAGCCAACTCCAGTCCCGTATTGGTCAGCCATTCCTTTATTCTTGCTACGGCGTCATTACATAATGCTTGAAGCAGGTCCAGTTTCTTGGCCACTACTACCACTGCAATATCATCAGCATATCCCACAATTTGCGTGTTTTCTGGTAGATCAATCTTTAGCACCCCGTCATACATTACATTCCAAAGCGTTGGACCGAGAACAGATCCCTGTGGGACGCCTCCTGTGATTTTGTACTCTTTTGCTCCTTGATCCGTGTCAAAAAGAAGTACTCTGTCTTTAAGATAGCTATCTATTATTCGGCGTAAGTAAGCTGGAGTGCCGAAGGTTTGCAGCGCTGCCATTATCTGCATCCAGTTCGCAGTGTTAAAAGCATTATTGATGTCCAACATAATCAGTGCACATAACTTCCTTTTATTTTGGCCTCCAGAGATAGCTTCTCTAGCTATATTGACGACTGTTTGTATTGCATCTACGGTGGATCTTGATTTGCGTATCTCCGCATATCGTGGTGATGAGCGTGCCCTCTGCGCTATTCTTTGTGCTTTGTGTATATACCGGAGTGCGCTGTGCTTTTACGCGAATTCTGGGCATGGCAGCATTACATGCCATACATAGCAACTTAGTGATTTGAACCGACTGGTCTTCCGCATGCGATTCTCGTACTATGACGTCCTTCCAGATAATGCCAAATATTTGTGGGTCGAAAAGGTGCTGTTTCCATTTCCTACTTTGTCGATGTCTTGCTGCTACCGTTCGTGGAGTTTCGAGCAGCTCTACGCTAATAGCTTTATGGTCGCTGTGTGTGTAGACGTTGCTTATGGACCATTTTGCTCGTCTTGCTATTTCGCTGCTAGCGAAGGTGAGATCTATAATGGATCGTCTGGTCCCTGTATCGAAGGTATATATCCCTGGTTCATTTAGGATTTCTAGCCTCAAAGAAGTAAGGCTTTCGAGAAGAGCTCTCCCTCTTTCGTTGGTTCGTCTACTTCCCCACACAGATGACCATGCATTGAAGTCTCCACACACTAAAAGCGGGTGTTTACCTCGTGCTTCAATGGTGATCCCGTATATCATGTCATCGAACTCGGCGATGGTCATGCTCGGAGGGGCATAGCAACTGAAGAGGTATATACCTTTGATTTTTGCCCACGCGAATCCTGCTACCGTTGGCGTCATATTTTCCTGTGGGAGAAATTTCCCTGGTGCCCAAATTGAGGATCTCCCTGCTGAATCTGAGTGCCAACCCTGCTCCTGGCGATTTTTGTATTGTTCGGAGAGTACCACTATGTGATATCCTCCTTCATACACTGTTTGGGATAATAGCTCTTGGGCTGCCTCGCAATGGTTTAAATTGAGCTGCAATACCCTCATGAGACAGTCATTTTGCTGCCCTCTCGTTGTGGGCATTTAAAACTGCCTGCTGAATGTTGTCCCCCACATAGCGCGCATTTCGGTGCGTTTTCGCAACTTGCAGCCTTATGACCTTCCTGGCCGCATTTCCTGCATAGGCTAGACCTATCTACAGGCTCCTTACATTTCTGAGCTATATGCGCGTAGCCCCAGCACCAATAACAGCGTTTCTCTTCCTTGAGCTCTCTAATTCGGCAGGAAACCCATCCTACCCGGATTCTTTGCGTATTAAGAACCGCCTTGTCATCATCCGCTGTAAGGCTTATAAGTGCCGACTTCGTGCCGCTGTACCCTGTGCGTATGCTTTTTATGGCAGCCACATGTGGAAGTTTGATGTTGCATTGCTGGTGGAGGGCGTTGCAAATCTCCTCGGGCGTAGTAATCTCATCGAGATCTCTGCACTGTAGTGTGACCATTTGGGACTTTGTTATAACTTTAGCCGAGTCCTTTAGTACCGCTTCGATTTCTTCTTAGTACGCGCTTGTTTTCCCATCTTGCGATTTTTTCAGCTCTAGTAAACGCTTTCCTTTCGCCGTTCTTCTAATCGTTTTGACGTCATCACCCAGGGATTTTAATTCATCGCATCTTCTCACTTTACGCAATATGTCGGCGTACGTCGCGTCCCCGCCTTGGAAATGATGATTGCATCCGGCCTAGTCCTAAGTGCTTTTTTCTTGCTCTTCTTTTTAGCTAACTGCCACTCTCCCGTGTTTTCGGCTGCAGTTTCCTCTTTCCGCTCCGTCTTCTCTTGTGTTTCTTGCCGTGGTTTGTGACCACCCACGTGCCCTGGCAAGACGTCTTTTAGTGTAGTAGTGGGTTTTACCACGTTGTTCCCCTTGGTCGAGTACGAATTATTCCTCGGTCGCTTTCCTGGGGGTGATGGACTTCTATCCTTGGCACATTCGCTTGCACGCAATTTATGTTCTAAATTCTTTACCTCTAGGGCCGACTCGATGTACAGCACTTTTATTACGGAGGCCAAGCGCTTGATTTCCGCGTGTATATTATTACGCCCTATGAAGAACTGCATCAAGTCCTCAATCGCCTTTCCTAGCTTGGTCATCTTTTTTTCTCCAGGGGGGTTTTTGCTGATTTAACGCAGCTGATGCCTGCTTAATTAGCTCACTTAATAATGGTGTGCCCGTTTGAGCCTTGCTTTCGGAGTTCTTTTTGCAAAGCTTCGGTGTAGCACCCGGCGACAACGCTCCTTGCTTGCTTTCGACCTCCGCTCCTTTGGGTTTCGTTACCACTTGCGACGAATTGTTAAGGCCCCCAGCCGATGGGCCACGCCCTTCTGGAGAGCGAGCTAGCTTCCTTCCTATGAATGGATTGAACGCCATTTCATTCTCCCGTGTTTGGTTTTTTATTTTTGTATTGTTGTTGCTCATCATTTATCAATTGGGTCCCCACTTGAGGCCGCTATCTTGGCCTGAGTGTGCAGTTACCTATATAGATCCCGTGGTTGTCTATGCGAAGGCAGGGGGGCCTCACGAAGATTGCGTTCAGAGCCAGATCAGTATTAATCGGGAGGATTTCAACCGAACCTGCACCACCAACTTAATGATGACGGACTTTGAACGTACCCCAAGGCCTGCCAAGGTTTTAACGGGACGGAGACGAATGGGGCATTAACCGGAAAGTCATTTCGACGGTGTGTCAAACCGTGTACTGAGATTTCCGAATGCCACATTCGCCAGCCCTTAACAAACATATCCGAGTAGTTGATTCCAGTATACCTTAATTAAGACCTTACTGGGCTCAGTCTTAATGTGACAATCACCTTAAATTTACAAATAATTTACCTCTTTACCTTCCTGAGTGTGTATCCCACGTCGTATAGTTGCCTCCCTATCTTGGGTAGGTATTCCCTCGAAGCAACCCCGTACTAGGCTGTGGATGCTTAATTCAGGGCGGCGTCTACTCGCCCTGCCACTGGAGGTTCTCAGGGTGCTTTAGGCCTTTTAAGCCAAACCCTCCTCACCAGCCGCTCTTGGTCGAGGGCTGCTTATTTGATATTCGCAGCTAACCTAATTAATAGGCCGTTCACTGTCCGCCAGCAGTGACCCCCTTGGCCTGAGCTCAGCCTAAAAGTGGTGCCCTTATAGCTACAATAACAACAATAACATTCTTATTTCCATAGTAACAACTACATACTGGAATTATAGTTCATCAAACTCTGTCTAGTTGTGTATATGTATTAGATTAGATTTAAGGTATGAACCCAACAAACACTGAAAACAAAAATCTCAAATGTTTGAGAAAAACATTGATTCTCAGTTTGATATTCAACATTATTTATCATTTGAAACAACATATTTTCTCGACTTTTTCTCAAACGTCGATCTTCAACTTGAGAATAATTTGAGACATACTTGACAATTTTTTTCCTCTCAACTATTTGAGAAAACATTAATTCTCAGTTTGATATTCAGCATTATTAATCATTCGAAACTAAATATTCTCCCAACTTTTTCTCAAACGTTGTTTTTTTACTTGAGAATGGTTTTAGATATGCTTTCATTTCATTCCATTCCTGAAATGTCAACATAGCAAAGATATCGAAATCTATCGAATCGGTGGATATTCGTCGATCTCTAATTTGCATAGTTTAGCTGGAAATGTAAACAAGCTATTTTATTGAGTGAAGTTGGACATAAAGTGAAAAATAAGGAAGTATATATACATTTTGATAATATTAAGTGATATTTTACTACATTATGCATAAATCTAAACGAGTTAAAAGTGAAGTGAGGCAAATAATAAATTTGCTTACCGAAAGTGGCACAACAGTAGCACCGGGAATAATAGAAAGTTCAGGAGTAGGCGCCACCTTAGGCGAAGGCCCTTCTATTTCCAATAGTGTTATTTATGATCGAAGTGATTCAGAAAGTGTGGATTGCGACTATTCGGAATCTGACATTGAAGCAGAAAGTGAAATGGGAAGTGTTATTCGAGAAGAGCTTGCTGTATGGGCCGTCCATTTTAATATTTCCACTGATGCAACTAATGGTTTGTTAAAAATACTTCGGAAATATATTACTGGCATTCCTAAAGATGGCAGGACATTGAAATGTACTCCGAAGGTACCGCCAGTGGAAAAAATGGGGTTCAGGAGAATATTTCCACTACGGTGTTGAAGATTCCCTTACAGATTTTTTAATGAGAAAATCGTTCATATCTTCTGAAATACACCTCAACATAAATATTGACGGTCTTCCACCAGCAAAATGTTCCAATTTGCAGGCTTGGCCCATTTTAATAAACGTGAATGGGGACCCGGTTGTTATGGTCGTAGGTGCTGAAAGGGTAGGACGCAGAAAGGGGATAGTAAAGGCCATAGAATGATTTTTCACCATGAAATGAATAGTAGTAGTAGAACAGACTCAGATTTCCGCCTAAGGTCTGATATAAATCATCACAGAATAATAGAACAAACCGCCATTGAGAAATTGCCAATTGATCTTGTAAAATCCTTCCCATATGACTACATGCATGTGGTATGCCTTGGTGTGATGAAAACTTTGCTTGTAGGTTGGGTTAAACAAAGAAATGAGCCGTATTCATTAAAATCTGCACAGATTGATGCATTAAATTCTAAAATATTATTTTTGAGTAATAAGGTACCTAGAGAGTTCGCTCGACGTCCACGTACCTTAAAGGAAATTGAAAGATTTGAGGCCACAGTATTGAGGCAATTTCTATTATATACTGGAGTTTTTTTACTTGCCGATATCTTAGACGCCGAACGGTACCACCATTTCTTGTTACTTAGTTTGGGTATTCGAATTTTACTTGATAAAAAATCATGTTCGGAAAATAATGAATGTGCGAAAATTCTTTTAAATGAATTCGTTAAAAATGTCTCTAGGCTTTATGATGATTCTTTTTTAACATTTAATTTTCATTGCCTTACTCATTTACACAGTGATGCATTAAACTTTGGCGATTTAGAATCTGTAAGCGCATTTAAATTTGAAAACTTTTTGTCTAAATTAAAACGAAAATGTAGAAAAAAAACCATATTGCTGCACAGATTTATAATCGTTTAGTAGAAGATGTAGTAATGAAAGTGTTACGGAAAAAATTGAAAAGGAAAAATTACGAAATGGGCCAGTAAACTCAATTAATACAAATTTATTTTATTTATCCATAAAAAATCCTGACAAATTTTATAGCGCAAACAAAAAAATATTCAAGATAATAAGTATTATTTATGAAAATTTTGTTCCAAAGGTAATATCTTTGGAGGTCAAAAATTTAAATGATCTTTTTATTACACCAATAAAGTCATCAAACTTTAATATTTATTGTTGCGCCACTTTAGACTTTTCCAGTGATCGATTTGAGCATTCTGTAGATGAAATATCAAAAAAAGTAATTTTATTTCATAACTTTGAAAATACCGAATTCGTATTTTTACCACTTGTTCACTCATAGATGGATTTTAGCAGGACATTTTTGTCTACTGGAGATAACCAAGTTACCAAACAAGGTAAGGTTTTTGACTATTCATTGTTTATTTAAAATTGTTTATACTAATAGTCTATTACCGTTCATTTTTCAGATTTGGATAATTTTAATAGGAATATTGATGCCTTAGACAAGAAAATAAACGAATGGAGAACAAATTTATCAAAGGGTAATATTTGTTTATTTATTTATTAAAATTTTTTGAATTAGTGTGCGATATGTTCAACTTGAATACCTTTTATATTTTTAGTCAGGTTTTTCATAACATTTTCTAGTATGCAATTTTTAGTATAACTTTAGTATACAAAATTTAAATTTTGTCCTGACTTTGTATGGAAAAAATGGAATACTCGAAAATATTGTTAAAAATTTGATTGAACAGTTAAAAAAATTTTGTAATGAAGAATACTGTCCTTACTCAAAATCAGCCAAACCGTGTATATATAATGATAATCCTCCTTGAAAGTACTTTAGTTGGTATACGACTTAAAATACCTTTCATTTGATACCCCTATTGGAATATCTTGCTTAATACTTATATAAAAAAATTACATTGGTGGCAACAGCCCAGTAGACAATCTTGAAACGAGGCGTAGTTTCCATATATATAATTATTTCATGCAAATATTTTTCTAATATTCATACATATCTATAAATTCAATAATTTCAGAAAATCAATCAACACAAAAGTTGTTAAAGAGGGTATTGGAAGAAGTTAAATTAGGCGCAAGTTCTGCAACTGTAAAAAGGAAGAAGATTTTACCGCAAAAACCTTTTTCAGAAGTGCTTGAATTTTCCGAATTTGAAGCAAAAATTCAAAGCTCTGAGAATAAATATAACGATTTCGTGAATATCCTAACAATTTAGCTATTCAATTAAAATGCAGCCATTTTATACATGTTTATTTTTTCCAGGTGGCCGAACTGCAGACCATCATCTGTGCAAGTACAACTAAATTCATAAAAATGGCTTGGCGCAAAATAATAACTGACAATGTTGCGTAATCGTATTCCTGGCAAGGAACTAAAACGAAGACACCAGCTAGGGCGCTAAGTGTAACAGGAGCACTGAAACGTAATTACGCGTATGATCATATGTTGTGGCTTTAGTTATTTTGTTTATTATATTTAGAAGCCTTTTGTCTCAAATTTCTTAATGTGGCCAACGACAGTGATTTTGAACGAGCGACAATCAACTTCTTCCAACACGCTAGTACTAGGCTAAATAAAAAGGTTGAATACGAAAAACAGAAGAATACCAGCTTGCAATAGATTATAATCTATATATAATAATTTTTAGATGCATTTTATTTATTTACTTATTTATTATTTAATGTTTCCTTTTTCTTAAAAACGCAGGATATTTCTGTTGTATTTTTGAACTACAAAAATTTTATTTGAATTTTTGTATTAAATTCTTTTCACTTCTTCAACTAAATTGAAAGAACATTTTTATGTGTAACCCGTAGGAGTTTTTCTAGCTATATGCATTTTTTGTAACCTTTTATGTAAATTTTTTTTATTTATGTGAAATAATATGCCTGTTCATTTACAAAAAAATTGTTACTGGAATTTACTAATTGTTGATGTTTTGTATGAGCAATGACAGAAATTCCTAACTTCCAGTAATAATTTTTTTGTAGATGAACACATCTAATATGTTAGGCTTGTATCTATGTCACTAATGGGAACTTTTGTACCTCATTTGCACTTTTCTTTGCAACCTTAAATTTTTGTGCCCAAGTTTTTTGTTTACCTATATGTGTACTTAATAAACATGAAATAATATTTTAATGTATTCACCATGTACATATAACTAGTCGGAGTTTCTCTGAATTTAATGCTTAGTTTTTTGATTTTCTTGAAATAATAATTTTTTTATAATATAATTTAAATGTTTTTATTCATTTATCTATCAACATTAAACAATATAAAATGTATACATATTTGTTACAGAATATTTTAATAAAATAGAAAGATAGTTGAAAAACTGGTATGTAAATAATTTTTTCCTTTGATATACTTTTTTGAATTAACTGAATAAAGAAAATTTAAAAAATTTGTCAAAACTCATAAAAAAGAACTCTTATTATTAAAACTGGGTATTTCTTTTACATCGTAGGTAACACTGAATAAACAATTAAATTAGAGTAATTGGATTTCATTTCGTTCCGCTTTATTTTCGTTTGAGAAAAAGTTGAGAATCCAAAAATTTTCAATTTGAAAATAAAGAAAAATCCCATATTAAAAATGAGCCTTTTAGCTTGAGAACGCTGTCAACGGTTATTTTAAATGCATTTGAAAACTAACGTTTGAAATGTGAGAAATGGACTGATTCTCAAATGTATCTCAAACTGAGATTTGACAAAAATGTTTATTGGGAAGGTAAAAATACACACACATAAATGTCCGTACATATGTTTATCACTTTCCCTGTTCAGCCGAAGGCACTTAAATAAACAGTTAAATCATTTGTTTTTATGTATGTATTAGAGATGTAACGGGCTTCGACTATGATTCCGACACGAAATTTCCGACTGATTTACACTTCCAATTTCGGGTTCCACTGCTTGGAATTGGATGCATGGTACGAAATCATGGAGGTGGAAAATCATACGCGGAGAAATTTCAGATTTTATCAAAAGACGAACGTCTGGCAGTCATGGTTTATTATCACCTGTAGGAGGAGTCGTAAGTAGGAGATATTTTTAATTGCATTTTTTTTTTCTTGATCACAGAATCACTTTTTATTTGTATTAATTTATTTAATGACTTTTTCATTTTATTTTATAACAAGAGTAACAACTATTTAATACTTATTACACTTAGATGAATGAAAGCACTAGCTACGGGGGCTTTTTGGCTTTTTGTTAAGTTACTAAGATAAGGTTAGGTTAGGTTGAACTGGCCGCTCAATAAAGACCTCACATAGGCTGAATGTGTCCATAGTGTTACCAGAATTTGTTTGACGACCAAACGAAAGAACGCCAATCAGGTGCCAGGACATATGTTATAGAATAATTCCATCCTCTTTACAAATACTTGCAGTTTTGTAGGACCCATCTTAATTGCTACCTCGAGATCTGGCAACTCTGCCGCCCCTAATAGCTGGAGCCTTGACCTGGCGAGCGCAGGCCACGAACACAGAACGTGCTCAACAGTTTATTCCTGCAGCTCACACTTCATACACTTGCTGTTATTGACGAGGCCTAACTTATGACGCCAGAAGGCAGTGTCCAGTCAGTATGCCCATCGTGAGCCTTAAGTCTTTTCTCTTCAGAGATATGAGCCAGTTTGTGAGTATCGTATGAATATCGTAGGCTTTGCACATGATATTAGAAACTTTGCAGCCCCGCCCTTTTGTCCACGCCTTTTCTGCTTGATGGAGCATATGTAACTCCTGTCTCCCTTTGATTTCTCCCAAACGGATTGGGACGTCTATCGTCGACTCGGCGAGTGTTGCACCCTCATTTGCCAACTCATCGGCCTTTTCGTTACCTTCTATCCCTTTATGACTGGGAACCCAGTAAAGATGTATTGTCCGGCCTGAGCGAAGTTTTTCCAATTCTTCTTTGCATTCCAGAACACTTCTTGATGAAGTACTGTGTGAGATTATTGCCTTAATCGCGGCCTGACTATCAATATATAAAGCACGCTTCCTCCAGAATTTCTGCTGCTTCATTAATTTGGAACCATCCGTATACACGTGTATAGCATGTTCTCCCATTTCTGCATACGGCACCAACCCTCCGGCTCAATTGTGGCCCCAATATCTCTTTCGAAGCTCAAGCACGGGACCTTATATTCCGTTTGCCCGATATTAGATGGCGATATACTGCTGTGGCCATAAGGCCTGCACTCAAGCTGCTGATTTTATATAGACATCTATTAATCTATCTCGGGTTGTGAGTAGAAAAGATGTCAAACTAATAGGCCTGCAGTCTTTCGGGTGCAGATGACTGGTTTTTCCCGCTTTCAGTATGAAGACTACTCGATCCATTCTCCAAGATTTGGGGACGTGGTTCAGTTTTATGCAACCCTCAAAGAATATTCTTAGCCATTCTATAATCGTTCCACCGGCCATCTGCAGCATAACAGGGAATATCCCATCTGGGTCTGGCGATTTGAACATAGCATACGTTTTTATTGCCTACTCAATTTTGGTTTTTGTCAACAACCCTGGTACCTCTGGCTCCGTATTGGGATTGCAGGCGTGGTTACATAACTCTTCCGCATCGTCTCCTGATGGGAAGTGTGTGTTAAGTAGCGCCTCAAAGGAATCTTCACTACTGTGTGATCATTCCTCGTCGTCCTTTTTTATCAGTCCCTGGACTGCGTCTCCTTTAGATAGCACTCTCCTCAGTCTCGCTGTTTCGCTGGAGCATTCTATGTCGACACAAAAATTCTTCCATGAAACCCGCTTTGACCTGTTGATTTCACGTCTATGGTTGGTTGGTTGGTTGCTGTGCTGCCGGGCTATGGAGTCGGACCCAAGTAGCTCTCTAGGCGCCATTTTGATGCACTTTCTCCTCGAACCAATTATATTTTTAGGCTTATGTACCCTGGGTATTGTTTTACTCAAACCACTTGGTTAAAACAACCTACTGATGTCTTTGATGCGGCAGTTTGACACCGCCCTTAAGTCCGGCAACACACAACAGCCTGGGGTTCGGGACTGAGAATTCTCGAGGGCTGGGCACTCGCAGAGGAAGTGAGTAACCGTTTCCTCGGCACCTTCTTGTCTACAGCTCCTACTCCTGTCATTGCAAGTGATACCCACTCTACCCGCGTATTGGCCAAACGGCCAGTGCCCTATAATTGTGGCCGCGATTCACGTTTATAGATCCTCGAAAGGCCTGTATTCGTCCCAGCACTCCTCGCTTTCCGCAACTTTTGCCAGCTTAAAAATCTTGTTTGCCTGCCCTCTAAGAAGATTTAGAGCTCCTTACTCCACAATGGTGGCTTTCCTGTCCCCTTGAATATTCTCAGAGGACAAGCTCTGTTGTACGCAGTTGTCAGCGCCTTTGATAAGAAGTTGTTGAACTCCTCCAACTCCTCTACGGTGGCAACCTCTTTAGGCTACCCAGTCTTCCTGACGCACCTTTCTGAAATTTGTACCAGTCCTTTTCCCTAAGCTTTCTAAAGGTTTTAGCCTTCCCTACCCTCGTTAGGGGGATTCTGAAGCTGATATATGCATGGTCTGAAAATTATGGCCTGGCAAGGACCCTCCATTCATACCCCGATATATCATGTTCAGAACTCAATGTGATATCAAGCACGTTGCTTGACGTAGGACCAGCATATGTAGGCACGCTACTCTTGTTGGCCACCTGTAGACTACTCTGTAGTATGTAACAAAAAAGATACTCGCCTCTATCATTAATATCGTCCCCACCCCATACGCTGTGGTGCGCATTCGCATCGGCGCCTATGACAAGCCGTCATCTGCAGCCTTATTGATCCACCAGCCTTTGAACTCCTCTGTTGGGGCTTCCACGTCAAGGGCCATTTAGTAGGATGCCAGGATAAGGGAAGGTTATTTCTTTCCCTCTATTGCGACTACGGCTAGGTCTTCGGTGCTGATGTTAGATAGCATCCATGAGTATAGGTGTTTCCTTACCATGACTGCAGCTCTAACCGTGCTTTCCGTCTTTGCCTAATAAACGCTGAATCCGCGAGCGCTGAATCCGGAAACCTTTCCTCCAGATAAAAGCCATGACTCATGTATCAGCGCCACATCAAAGTCCTCAAGAGTCAGGAGGAGCTCGCTCGATGCCATTTTATTGTATTGGAGGCTTATCTGCAAGACTCGCAGCGTAATTTAGCTGTTTGTCTCCCTCCAAATTATCCGCCACTGCACTCACGCAATGCTTTTTTCTGCTGTTTTCCGAGTATTGAGGTCCGTATCTCCCTCCCCTGTTCGAAGCGTCTTTGCTAGACTCAGAGCGTCATTGAGCTGTTTGTCCACTTCCAATACCTCCGCCTCTACGCTTATACCACTGATTTGCTCGTGCACCTCTGCCACTGCGCCTTTGCCCCCATCATTTGGCGCTACTTTCAGGTTATGGAGGTCCTTTTCCACCTCCCCTGCTTTTAGCGTTTAGTAGGGGTTATTGTCCTGAGGACTCCTCTTTTTAAGGTGCACAAATATACTACCTGCGCCCCAGGAAAATTTCCCAAGCTGTGAGTGCAACAGATCCTCCGATTCCTTATTAATTTGGAAGATGTAGTACCGGCCCCCCTCCACGGGTCGGGATGGAGTACCCTCCAATCCCGTGTTGATATGTTCGGGTTCTGCCGCTGCAGCATGCTAAGCGTAACTTCCGCCTTCACTACTCGGGGATCCAAAACTTGGCCTTTGGTATCGTGGGGATAAGAGCTCTATACACCACCTTCAACCTTGCGCCTTCTTGTTTTTGAATGTCTGGAACAACTCTCTGCAGCCATTCTAAATTCGCCTTTTTGGTGCAGGTCATCAGTTTAACCCCATTGTGCCATCCAGCTGTTTCGACGGCTGGTAGCCGTCTGTTCGGTTCATCATGCATCATTTTGATCATAATACTGATCAGCTTCCCTTCGCAGGATCTACTAAGATCAAATAGATAAACAAATATGTACATACATATATCTCACGGTTTGATCATTGGTGTTGTGTTATTTTATTAGTCATCCTCTTTATTGCGCTCTGCGTACGCCTTCGATCTCGATTCCGCTTCCGAATCCGGTTAGCTCACTTCCGTTACATCTCTAATATATATAAATAAGCATTTGTGAACTTAAAGTTCAGTGCGAACGTTTGCGTTAAATAAGAAACCGTTAATTAAATCTATTTCTATGTAGCGGTATTTCCATTTCATACATCAAGCGTTGTATCAGTCATTTTAGATTACATAATTCCTCGGAAGATGCAAAGTGCAATAAACAATTTTATGAAAACAGACTGCGCGCGTGCGTACATTCCGTGAGGAAAGCAGACAGCAAAGTTTGATTTCTTTGACTTCAACTTCGAGTCAAAATATCACTCTTCAACATACATACATACATATGTATGTGCCTACATACATATTATTTGTACAACACATGATAACCAAACTAACAAGGTAGGAATATCTAATCGTTCTTTCTTGTGGCCGGCCATAGGTTTTTTTAGTTTTTGCTCAGTTTAATATTAAAAAATCAATCTTCAAATAAAAGGAAATCTAAAACTAAACAAAACAAAATTGTAAAATTTGTGTTTATTTGAGGAAAAATATAAATATGTATGTGTGCAAATGAGACATTTTAAATTTTTTCAATGCGGAAAACGTCAATAATAACAGAAACGGTTATACCTTGTAAGTGTTTTCACCAATGGTTGTACTACATTTGTTAGTACATATTTAAAATAACGAATCGATTGAGAAAAATTATAAATGCAGGCAAAGTGAATTGAATAAATTGTGGTTGACAATTGAATATGATTCTCTTTTAAGGGACTATTATGTCAAACAAATGTCGTGCATGTAGTATTCTATCACCTATGTTTTTTTTTTTTGCATTTTGCCTTATATAACAGCATTAAAGGCCCGTGGCATAAGATTTTTGATGCAGCATCGTGCGCTGACCTATGAATAGGTTACATGAATTTGCATGGAGAGCGACAAATAGTGCATCCAGCGCACCAGCGCCATCTGACATTCAAAAGTAGCTAAATTTCAACTTTTGTTGCAAGCAGAGCATAAGAAAAAGAATTGGACTTGAATTTGAATTTTTGTTTTGTCTATGAGTTCTTTCAGACTTTGCAAGTGAAATTATTTTTCCCAATCGTTGGTACTTTTCTAACATTTCTCACCATTAAAAACTACATATTAACAAATAAATAGGAGACAAACTACGTTAGCAAATATTTTTCTAGTATAGTGAGAATGTTTATAACAGTGCTTCGCTAAATTTTTTAAGTGAATCGGCAAGCCGAAATAAGTTTCAACTTCGAAGTCAGAAGTTCTTTTATATTTACAAACGCAAAATATTGCGCGATTGCGACGATGTTCACTTTTGCATCAAAACTCATAAACATGAGCAATTTCAATGTGACGCGACCGTTATCTATGACTACATAGAAAATAATATGGGTACTTCAAAAGCTGACCGTACTTAAACCAAAGACACAATTACAGTTGTATATCCGGCATTATATAAAAAGGGTATTTTGCTTAAGATAAAACATATTGTTACGAATATTAGCAAAACTAAGGGGTGCTGCTATCTCTAAGCCGATGCTAAGCAGTGACGTGAATTCACATCAATAATTCAATCATTATGTATCTACATAAACGAAACAATAATTGCGTCTACACATATGTACCATATACGTATACGAGCAGCGGAGAGTCAATGCACAAACCAGGGATGCACCTTAACGTTAAGCTAATCGTTTATCAAAAAATTTCCACCGTTTCCGTTGAAACACTTCGAAATATTATCGATAAAGAAATTATCAAAATAAATTGTATCTCGTTTTTAACTGAAACGAAAAGCTTTCGTTAACGTTAAAAACGTTAACAAAAACGTGATACTTTATGTTTGAATTGTGCTGGCAATGCTATAGCAATGGTGAAGCCGTAAGGTGGCAACAACGAGCGCACATACACACACAAACTCTATGTAATTTCTTTGTGTAATTCGTTGGTGGTAATGTCAAAAATACTTTGAGAAATGTTCGTACTGTCAAAATTCATGAGAAAAGTTGCAATCAGCTTGGCTAATGCTTTCACCTTTAATGACTCCGCCATCAATCAGCTTTGCCAGCATAGTTTGAAATTAATAATCAACATAAACGATTTGATTTCGTTTTGATATGGCAGAAAACGAAACGAAATCATTTCGTTAATTTGACGATCTTAACGTTAATAAACGAAACGAAATGACTTCGTTTCGTTTATTAACGTTGATTATCGTAACGAAATGATATCGTTTCGTTGGTTAAGCATGCCTGGCACAAACACATGCATATATCTGAGATACTCCTGAAAGTATGCAATGAGAAGCTATAAAATCGTGCTGAGAAGTTTGAGAGCTGATGGACTAGAAGATTCTGGAAATGGAAGCGCCTAGAAGATGCAACGTTGAAATCAGAGAGTATAAAAGGCAGCAAATGTAGAGGCGCTGGAATTCAGTTTGATTTGGGCTATCACGAAGTTATTGATTAAGCACGCAATCTGGCGGGCAATAGTAGAGTTTCATTTGAGCTATCAATCAGTTTGGTTATTAAGCAAGCTATTCGTTGCACAGTTTGAGTGTTATTGTGAAGTACTTTAATGAAGGCCATTTTGCATTATTACATATTGGAGTTATTTATTCAACAGTTTAGTGATTCGAACTTAACAGAGGGTTGCAAATAAGAAGATTTGTAAGTAAATTCGTTACAATTGGCGTCAGAAGGATTGTTGAATAAATTCCAGACGACAACAAGGACATGGCAAAGTTCAGTGAATTGAAGATCCAGCAACTAAAGAAGGAGTTGGAGAGCCGTGGATTCAATACAAGCGGCTTGAACTTCAGGCACGGCTACGAGAGGCAATGGAAGCAGAAGGAATTGATGTGGAAGAGTATGTATTTCATCTTGATGGCGAGGAGACAACAAAAATTGAAGAGAAAAACGAAACATCGCAGACGGTTACCAGCACAGACTTGAACATGATATTGGCTGCAATATCTGCACAAACATCGACAGTAGCATCAATGTCGTCGCAAATGTCAGAAATGTCGTCACAAATGGCATCAAAATTGGAATCGCAGGAGACACGCATAACATTGAAGATTGAAGCACAAGAAACGCGTATGTCAGAAATGTCGACACAGATTACATCCAAGATGGAAACACAGCTCGAAGAACAGAAGATATATGGCATCCCAACTGGAAGAGCAGAAGACATATATGGCATCCCAATGGGAATCACAGGAGGCACGTATTTCAGAAATGACGTCGCAAGTGTCATCTCAACTGGAAGACCAAAAGACATATATGGCATCTCCCTTGGAAGCGCAAGAGGCACGTATATCTGAAATGTCGGCAGAAATTTTGGAACAGGTATCATCAAAACTGGAAGCGCAGGATGCAAAAATGGCTCAATTTCAGGCAGAAGTAGATGATTTAAAAGGTCGTATGGAGCAGTTACAACTAAATCTGCCAGCTGTTTCAGCAAGCAATCCAAAGGTAAAAACACCATCCTTTGACGGTTCTGTTCCTTTCCAGGTGTTTAAGATTCAGTTTGAGAAGACCGTAGCAGTGAACAACTGGAGTGCTGAAGATAAAGTTGCTGCACTATTCGTGGCATTGAAAGGATCTGCTGCTGAAATCTTACAGACTATTCCTGAGGGAGAGCGGAACAACTACGAAACATTGATGAGCGCTCTAGAGAGGCGATACGGAAGCGAACACAGGAAGCAGATACACCAAATAGAGTTGCAAAACCGCTCCCAGAAAGCAAATGAGACATTGCAGGAGTTTGCTTCAGATATTGTAAGATTGGCTCATCTCGCAAATGCGGACGCACCCGTGGAATACACAGAAAGGGTAAAAATCCAGAGTTTCATAAATGGCATACGAAATGTGGAAACGAAGCGGGCTACATATGCAAATCCAAAACTAACATTTGCTAAAACGGTATCGCATGCACTGACTCAGGAAACAGTCTCACTTTTGAGTAAGCCAGCGTACAAAGCTCATCGCTTGGAAGTGGAAAGGCCAGACTGGGTAGACGCAATTTTGGAAGCATTGAAGGGTACGCAGCAGAAAAACAATGATGCAGTCAAATGCTTTAAATGTGGAAAGCAAGGGCATATTGCGCGTTGTTGCAACATCAACCCTAACAGTTCCAACAATGTGGGTGGTCGTAAACGCAGAGCTGAAGGAGATGAGCAGATCTCCAAAACCAATCAATCGTTAAACTAAAGCGAGTCAGCCGCAAGGGGCGAAAGCTGGCTCCTTCAATTGAATTCCCCATAATCTCTATCTCGCAAATTGGAAGAAGGTCAAGCAATCTTACTGTCGGAGGACATGTGGATGGAAAGGAACGTTTACTGACTGTAGATACGGATGCATCTCATTCCATCATTCGATCAGATTTAGTCAAAAAGAAGATAAGACCATTGCTTGGAGCAAGATTACGTACAGCCACGGGAGAGGACACCCAGGTAATTGGAGAAGTAGAATGTGAAGTAGCAATTGGGAACGTCACGGTACTACACAATTTTATAGTGGCAGGTATTGTTGATGAAATCATAATTGGAGTGGACTTCTTAATCAACCAAGGCATCAAGATCGATATGCAAAGCAAGACGATGCGATAAAGGAACATGGATGTGCCACTTAATTTCGGCTACGTGAGAGGCTACAGCAGTAAACGAGTGCTGGTGGAGGAGAGTCAGCAAATACCACCAAAATCAGAAGCAGTCATCTGGGCAAAGGTTGATGGAGATTGTGGGACAAACAAATTGTGGGTTGTCGAAGCAGCAAATAAATCAGCAATGAACATATTGTAAGAAAAACCCTGGCTATGACAAAACAAGATGGACGTATTCCTGTAAGAGTACTCAATGAGTTCAAGTCACCATTCAGTTTGACCAAAGGAGCCATTTTGGGAAGATGACAAGAAGCCGAAGTAGTTATTAACTGTGAACAGCTCCAGGAACACGTTTCATCTGGTAATACTGATATCACGGCATGGACGCAGGGGCTAGAGGAAGCCTATCAGAGTAAGGCAAAACAACTGGTCCTAAAGTACGCGAACATATTTGACCAGGATGGTTCCAAACCAGGCCGCACCAATGTTGTGAAACATCAAATTGACACGGCAGATGCGAGGCCGATCCGTCAAGCTCCACGTAGTGTTCCACTGGCGAAGCGGGAAGTTGTGAGTCAAATCATACAAGAAATGAGCGACAGCGGCGTCATCGAACCATCAGCTAGTCCATGGAGCTCACCAGTAGTACTTGTAAAGAAGAAGGATGGAAAAATGAGGTTTTGCGTGGACTAACGGAAGTTGAATGACGTTACGGAAAAGGATAGCTACCCGTTGCCAAGAATTGACGATACTCTGGACTCGCTATCTGGTACGAAATGATTTTCCACACTGGACTTGAAAAGCGGCTATTGGCAAGTTGAGGTGAAGGAGGAAGATAAAGAGAAAACAGCTTTCAGCGTCGGTGATGGTCTCTGGCAATTTGCAGTGATGCCTTTTGGACTTTGTAATGCACCAGCTACTTTTGAGAGACTCATGAACCAGGTACTGAAAGGACTACATTGGAAAACGTGCTTGGTGTACCTGGACGACATCATCGTATTGGGCAAGAACTTTGATGAACATCTTAAGAACTTGGAGGAAGTATTCCAGAGAATAGCTGGCGCTGGTCTGAAGCTAAGTCCCAAAAAGTGTGCGCTGTTTAAAAAGGAAGTCAATTATTTGGGTCACAAGGTAACGACAGAGGGCATCTGCACTACGAACGAAAAAATAGAGGCTGTAAAGGATTGGCCAAGACCACAGAACCTACATGAATTGAGAAGTTTCTTTGGGCTGTGCACATATTACCGCCGATTTGTACCAAATTTTTCCAGCGTAGCCCATAGCCTCCATGAGCTTACAAGAAAAAACAAAGCTTTTGAATGGAAGAAGGAGCAAGAAGTGGCTTTCCAAACATTGAAGGAGCGTTTGTGCACTGCCCCAATGTTAGCATATCCGATTCCAGGAGCAACATTTATTCTAGATACAGATGCGAGTGGATATGCTATAGGAGGCGTTTTATCACAACTGGTCGATGGACAGGAGAAGGTAGTTGCATATTACAGCCGTTCGATTGGAAAACCAGAGAGGAACTACTGTGTTACGCGGAGAGAGCTGTTGGCATTGGTAGAGTGCATTAAACATTTTCAAAAATACCTCTACGGCCAGCGATTCCGTGTCAGGACAGATCACGCAGCGTTGAAATTGCTTCTGCAGTTCCGTAATCCGGAAGGACAATTGGCACGGTGGATCGAGCGACTACAAAGCTATGACTTTTCCATTGAGCATCGAAAAGGTAGTACCCATGGAAATGTCGGTGCAATGTCACGAAGACCATGTAGTTTAGAATGCAGGCACTGTTCAAAGGCCGAGGCTAAAGAAGACATTATAGATGTCAGGCTAATGACTATAACGTGTACGGATGAATGGGACAAGGAACAACTAAGAAAGTGTCAGCTAGAAGATAAAGATATGACACATGTTATGCAAGGGCTCGAACGAAACGAAAGACCAAGCAGAGAGGAGATGTCAGCAGAGAGTCCCATTGCGAATTCATATTGGGCACAGTGGAACAGTTTAGAATTGATATCCGGTTGCATGCATCGAGTATGGGAGAGTGAGGATGGTCAATGCAAGAAGAAACTAATAGTTGTTCCCAGAAAGAGGATTTGTGACGTGCACAGCGAGCTGCACAATGGTCCAAGTGGAGGTCATCTTGGAATCACGAAGACACTCGTGAAAATTAAGCAGATATTCTATTGGGTTGGTTGCCGTCAGTCGGCCACCGAGTGGATTGCCAACTGCGAGGTATGCAACAGAGCGAAAGGGCCCAAACCCGAAGTCATGGCCAGATGAAGCAGTATATTTCAGGTGCACCATTTGAAATGATCGTCATGGATGTCGCAGGTCCATTTCCTACTAGCAACAGCGGAAACAAATACGTACTGGTGGTTATGGATTATTTCAGTAAATGGCCAGAGGTATACCCAATCCCAAACCAAGAAGCAGAAACAGTAGCAGAAGTGCTTAAAAACGAATGGGTTGCAAGATATTGTGTACCAATAGAGTTACATTCTGTGGTTCATTCTCACCAAGGCAGGAATTTTGAATCAGCTGTGTTCCAAGAAATGTGCAAGAAGTTGGGAATTCGAAAAACACGGACAACTGCTTTGCATCCTCAGTCCGATGTTATGGTGGAGCGTTTCAATAGAACATTGGAGGAGCATTTAAGGAAAGTAGTAGACAGTAGTAAGGACTGGGATACACATATCATTATTCTTGATGGCTTACCGATCGGCAGTACATGACACAACGGGCTAAACTCCCGCAAAGGTAATTTTTGGCAATGACCTTCGACTGCCAGCTGATTTGAAGTATGGGATAGATGCCGATGCGGAGAGGAATGTCAAGAAATCCACTGGTGTCTTGGAAGAAGAGCTGAGAGAGACACACGATCTGGTAAGGCAACGAGCAAAGATTATGAGTGACAAGATGAAAGCGAGGTACGATAAAGCAATTAATTCGGAAGGGTTTCAGGAAGGAGATTTGGTTTGTCCCCGAAATTGCAGTGTAACTGAGAAGGCCCATACAAAGTTGTAAAACGGATTAACGATGTAGTGTACCGCATACAAACCATTACCAAACCACGAACCAAAATGAAAGTGGTTCATTTGGAGAGGCTAGCAGCGTTTAGATCGAGAGATTTGTCTGATCGGGACGATCAGACTTAGGTGGAGGGCAGTGTTACGAATATTAGCAAAACTAAGGGGTGCTGCTATCTCTAAGCCGATGCTAAGCAGTGACGTGAATTCACATCAATAATTCAATCATTATGTACCTACATAAACGAAACAATAATTGCATCTACACATATGTACCATGTACGTATACGAACAGCGGAGAGTCAATGCACAAACACATGCATATATCTGAGATACTCCTGAAAGTATGCAATGAGAAGCTATAAAATCGTGCAATTGTAGTTACAGCTGAGAAGTTTGAGAGCTGATGGACTAGAAGATTCTGGAAATGGAAGCGCCTAGAAGATGCAACGTTGAAATCAGAGAGTAAAAAAGGCAGCAAATGTAGAGGCGCCAGAATTCAGTTTAATTTGAGCTATCAAGCAGTTATTGATTAAGCACGCAATCTGGCGGGCAATAGTAGAGTTTCATTTGAGCTATCAATCAGTTTGGTTATTAAGCAAGCTATTCGTTGCACAGTTTGAGTGTTATTGTGAAGTACTTTAATAAAGGAAATTTTGCATTATTACATATTGGAGTTATTTATTCAACAGTTTAATGATTCGAACTTAGCAGAGGGTTGCAAATAAGAAGATTTGCAAGTAAATTCGTTACAATATTGTTAACAAACCCGTTTTTAAATTTTGTTTGTATTTAATTGCCCAAAGCTCACAAAGTGGCTTATATCTGTGAGGAGAGAAGTCTTAAAGCTCACGATGGGCATACTGACTGGACACTGCCTTCTGGCGTCCCATGCTTATAAGTTAGGCCTCGTCAGTAACAGCAAGTGCAGGAAGTGTGAGCTGCAGGAAGAAACGTTTGAGCACTTTCTGTGTTCGTGTCCTGCGCTCGCCAGGCCAAGGCTCCAGATTTTAGTAGCGGCAGAGTTGCCAGATCTCGAGGCAGCAATTAAGCTGGGTCCTAGAAAACTGCAAGTATTTGCCAAGTGGACAGAGTTATTCTATAACGTATGTCCTGGCACCTGATTGCCGTTCTTCCGTTTGGTCGTCAAACAAATTCTGGTACCACTATGGACACATTCAGTCTATGTGAAATCTTTATTGACCGGCCAGTTCAACCTAACCTAACTAATTGCCCAAGATTTATGTTTTTCTAAAATAATTATCTTCCTCCAGTACTAGTTGTTCTAAGGATTTCTTAGTTTTTATACCTTACCTTCTCGAGCCTTGCTTCCATGTTTCATATTTTCTCCTTTCAAAAACTGGTTTCATGGGGCTTTCCGTCTGAGTCTTCAAATCGGAAGAATATACCAGAAAGCTTGTTTGAAAGGACTCAGATCTGACGGACAGCTGATAAAGCTAGTTTACTTAAAATTATTTTCTGTATTTAATTAGCGAGACATGCTCATATTGCTTTGTAGAATTGTTTTGTTATTGATATTAGAGAAAAATCGCAAAGTTTATAAACGGCGATGGTTACTAGGACATGTTTCTGAATATGGCTGAGTGGCTCCCGAGATTATTTTCGCAAACACAAGATGAATTTGTTCATACAACCCCATAGCTTTCCTCCTATTGCTTCCGTACGTGAATGCCTAGAAGATTGAAATGGTCATATTAATTCGTTTCCGAGATGGTCGGGCTTTTACCTTAATAGTGCTTGATATCGGAACGTACCGGATTTATATTCGATAAATGACCATCAAAATTGATAAGAATAAATTCGCGTTTTTAATCTTTTTTATGTTATAAAGGTAAATTTTTTTGTTATAAGACATCGATTTGGTCCACTGATTTGAATGGTGGCCGTGGACTTAGGCACTTCTGAAATTCGATTCTAGTGCTATATAATGATTTTTTGGACCTCAAACTTTTGAAAAATCTGTATGTACGCTAAATGAAATCTACGGTTGTTGGTGTCCTTGTCTTCCATTTGAGAAAAATCTTGTTTGAGTTCTTTTAGTTCGTACATTGCGGTCTCTGGAGTTATGCTTGACATGGATCATGTTGTCATAGTATATTAATCATTGAGTCGTAGATTTAATTCCGGAAATTTTGATGAGGGCACAGCCACCCAGTCAAAAAGCTACAGCTGAATTTTTTGAGCAGTTGCCCTATATCACTGGTACCCATGGTCCGAGCAGGGATGAAGGCAATTAACCAAGTTGGGAGATATAAAATCTTGGAGAGCATCCACCATCCCTCTGAAAGTAATTTTCGAAATTTTGAAAACGGGCTGTTTATAAGCCGGTATATTTTAAATTATGCATAGCACAGAAAATGAGAGTTCGAAGACTTTGCTGGATGGGTGTTTTTTTTTTTTTTTGGAAACCTCCACGCATTGAGAAAAACAAGAAAATAAAAACTTTCTATTGCAAGGAAGATTCTGCTAAAGTGCTTTGCTGAGGGCAGGCAGAGTAGTCTCCACCAGCATTGCCGGCTAAGAACTATCAAGCAACGAAATAAATTATATTACTTCTAAGTCTATTAAATCATATAGTTAGAAATCGACGTAAAAATTATTTATTATTATAGAAAACAATTTTCAATTTTCCTTTTTTATTCTCCTTTTTTCATTGTAGTTGCTCACAAAATACACTGTACAGAGGAGCAGATGCAAGTAGAAATTCAAATACCTGAGAGAAGCAAAGATGATCCAGCCACAAAAGCACAAATATATTTAGAGGGTCTTAAGGACTATCCGAATCAACGCTGCCAACCCCAGCTAAGTGAATTAGAGGCTGTGTTCCGGCTGTCATTGACGGACTTTTATGAATGCGGAGTAACGCGGATGGTGAATCAATTGACGGTAAAAACATTTTCCTATATTGCTGCTAACTGTTAAGGTCCCACTTATCTGAAAAAAAATCAAAACTTGAAAAGAAAATGAGTTCACTTCCTTTTTGTGTAATAACCAGAGGTCGGATTCGTATGCAAATGCATATTTTTGTTTGAGGACGTAGAGACCCCTGACCAAGTTACAAGTTCGTTATGTGTCAGAAGGATTAATATATCCCTGTAATGTTTTGCATAACCGGACATTTTTGCATATTTACAAATTTGATGCATATTTTTCCCATATTAACATTAAGTACATATACATACATACACCGGTTACACTAAGAACCGTTTTGCTTTCGTTCACGGTTATTCACCGCTAGTAACTATTTTACGTTACTACTGTTAAGTTTGCTTTTTAATTTAAAAATTTTATACGACTCTCAGTTATGAATAACTGAGTATGATACCGATAATGAGCTGATAAAGCTCTGCTCAGAACGTCCCGAAATTAAACCAAAACGTTTTTAAACTATTGCCGACATGGTTCCGATAAAAAATCCCAAAGCATTTACGAAATACCCCGCAGATATCCGAACTAGTTCCAAAATCATTACGAAAAGGTTTCAAAGTTGATACAAAATGATACCAAAGTCATTCCGAAAAGATTACAAACAAGTACGAAGTTATACCGAATAAATTCCGAACTGGCCGAATGGACTCCGTTCTGACCAAGGTTTTGGGGAGTGTCCTTATCGCTACAACAACAACCGTAAACTTATCCCGACGAAGACTATAAAATAGTGAGAAACAGGCTTCAATTTTAGTATAATTCCATTTAATTTGATGTGTTCCGCTCACAAATAGCCATTCTTGAAGCAGCTCAGAAGGCCACAAGTACTCGCACTCGCTCGTGCTAAATGGCGCTTCCCATAATGACGTGTCTCCTTAGAATGGACAGGAGGATTGCATAGCACCATCCCTTGCCTCCGTCTCCCCTTTCCTGTCCGGCACCAGTGCACCAGCCCACGTGTGGGACAGGGTAAACCTATATACATTTCAAAACTCACACTTACTGAATCTTCCCAGTGCAGCTCACATCTCGGATGAAGCCACTTTCCTAGAAGTTCTGGGACCAGCACCGACCCCCGGATGGGTGCATTTATTGCAGCACGAAGCTGTGTACTCGTAAAACACCGGGTAGACCCAGCAAAAATAAAAAAATTAGCAGATTTATACAAACATCGGTTGAGGCCGTATAGAAGTTTAAACTCTCCCTTTTAGTAGTATTGCTAGATTTACTTACTAATTTGGCGCTAATCGTTTAAACGGGTTTGACCGATTTTACTATATTTTTTTTTAAACAACCATTACATTAGTATTCAATAAATGTATATTTTCAGGGTAAAAAAGTGTATTATCATAAAATAATTATTGAATCCAGTAGCGCTAAGGAGGTCGTAAGCGTGAAATGCATTACAACTGGGCCCTTTTACCATCCACTCATGCTAAACGTGACAAAACGGGAGCACCACGGCGTCGTTCGGCGAGATGTGCTTCCAGCCGGATTTCAAGAACCAGAGTAAGTTGTTCCGTACATGTTTGTGGAGCAATAGAAAGTCTCTCAAAAATTTATTGCAATATCGCATCCCTTCCGTACGAAATACTCATAATGGATCCGTTCGACATTAAGGGTAACTTTTTGTCATATATATATATATATATGTATGGTAAACTATCATTGAACTCTGAACCACGTTTTTACTTTCAGGTCTCTAGCTCATCGGGAAGTTGGTTAAAAGCCAATCCCGAACCTCCAAATCTCGTATGAGTTTTCTAATTTTCTCGACCCGTGATCGACCAATCGAAATATGTTTCTTATTTTGTGGCATTGTCACGGTGCCCTGAAGTATTAGATATGAAGTTTCATGCTCAATGGGAAGTTACATAAAAATCGACCACAAGATTCCATACGCTCTGTATAGATTTTCTAAGCTTTACTAAATGTATTGAACCCTGTCTCATCTAGTAAAGTTGTTTTCGTAAGTATTGCATTGTAATAGAACTCTAGGCTTCAAGACCCTGGCTCACCGGAGGTTACTTAAAAACTGATCAAAGAGTTCCTTATCTCTTATGAATTTTCTAATTTTCTCGATGCACTGAACATTTTTTAATTTTTTTACATTGTCATGGTCTTCAGAACTAAGTGAATAGTTTCAAGTTTCTAGCTCAATAAAAAGTTATTTAGAAATGAATCGCAACATTCTGAAAGATTGCTAAATATATCAATGTTGCATCATTCTTTTCCAACTTCAAAGAAGTCGAAACTGAATTGTAGGATATATTTAAAAGGAAGGAGTTACAAGGTTTGCAATAGCAGCTTTTGACTTAATTCCCAGCATTTACAGGAACCGATACAGATATATGTAGATATGATTTTTCGAATACAATTTTGGTATAATTTTAGAAAGTGGAGAATAAAATTTAAAGGATATCAAACCGTAAATCAAAAGTCGGTTAAGATATCATATTGAAATTAAGTAAGGGGGTTATCCTTGCCAATTTATACACCCCTGGTGAAAATTAACAGCCACGCCTACTTTTTAAAACCGTAAGTCTGTCCCTCTTTCTGTCCGTTAACACGATAAGTTGACCAAAAATGTAGACAACTTCATGAAATTGAATACACGGGCTCGTCTGAATTCAAAAAATATTTGCATTGAAAACGTTTGAAGTCACGATTACCTCTTCTATATCGATATTTTCGAAAATGGAGAATGGGGGACAATGCATTAACAAGTACTGCTAAAGTGACAAAACTTGGCGAGTGTAGTAGGACTTGGCACCGCCCACTTTTAATAGAAGAAAATTTAAAAGATTTCAAAGCCATGAATCAGAAACCGTTGGTATCACTTTGCAAATTTTTATATATAGATCTGAGAAGAATTGGTTAGCGACCACGCCCACTCTTTTTTTTTTAATTGCTTAAAGTTTCAACCATCACAAAGTCGGCAATATATTCAAGGCATTGCCGTTATAGTATTTTACTGCAAAGTACGAAAATGAAAAAAATACTTGCATGATCCTGGTAGTCTCCTTTTTTTTAAGCTCTTCACAAAACTTTCAATACTAAAGTCGAAAAGCGACAAATTTTACCGAGATTTGGTAAACACGTTGTTTCTGTCACAGTTACCAGTTAAAGTTACTTTTTGGGAAGACGATATTTGTATATTTATAAGCAGTTCGTTTCAGCTCGCATTTCATTTAATATTCATGATATTTCTCTTTAAATGCGTCAAAAATCAAAATACGTATGAGAGCACACAGCTGGGTATATAATGTTCGGTTTCACCCGAACTTAGTTCCTTACTTGTTTAATGTTTCTTTCTGTTTGTTTAAGGGACTTGGAGATTACCACTTCACTTACCGAGCGTGCGCCGGAACCACGTTTATCGATTGGCGTAACTCAAAATGGAAAAAAGGTTACTGGTGATTTAACAGTAACTCCCGGTACTCCATTAACGATGGAAATAAATTTGGATCGTGATTCTGCTCCAGTTTATGGTCTAGGTGTGAATTATCTCGAAGTAACTGACACCCGGCTACTTTCCGAAACAATCGTTTTTAAAGGGTAAGAATAGAGCTTTTATTTACAATAGATTATTCGGCTAATTGATTAGCAACTTTTGCATTGATTGAAAATCGGCATTAAAAAATAAGATTGAAAAATTTCATAAACTATATTTTTTAATTGTTTGCTGGAAAATGAGTTTTCGAAAACGTATCTGGGTATGAAATTAGACCTCTAGAATTTGTTCTATAACGGACTTGGACATTATTCGAATAAATGTTTATTCACATATGTTATTATTCGAATGAAGTTGCATGGCATTGTGAATTTATACAAGTGGAGAACGTTTGGAAAAAACGTTCACAATAGTAAACAGCCTTGAAACACCTGTTAAATCGCCGTTCAATTACTTAAATTATTTGCTCAATAGTGTTTTTCAAACATTTTTTTAGACGACTGGTATTTTCTATTAACTAAATTTAAAATGGAAACGATTCAAACTCCCATGGTGTGACCAATTGGCGCGGGTGGCAAAGAGAAGGAGCGACAGGCGCGCCTTGTTGGACGGCCCTAACCGTTTAAACGGTTAAGCGCCAATTAAGAAGAAGAAGAAATTTAAAAAATTTATAATAATATGCAGTCCGATTTTCTGTAGATACATTTAAAAGAAAAGCTGGTTTGAAACACAGTTTATATATCGCGAGCTGATTGGATACTTTTTTTATTTGATTTGATACATCAACTTCCGGCGCAGTACGATTTTGACATTAGTCCATCGAATTTACAAAAACAAAGTACATGGAACTTTTATTTATGTTTGTACTAGCGGCCCGGTACGTGCTTCGCTACGTATAAAGTGAAATATTAAATCAAACTCATTTATTATTTGCTAGCTATTTTAAAACTTATACCAAAATATTTGGATAAACAATGTTTTTTGTTTTTCGATTTTGAGCATGAATAAACAAACGGCTGGGGGTACCGAGTCCGGAACAGGCAACATAAAGTTGGCCATGTGAAAAATATGATTCCTCCAAATTCACACCACAAACGTTAAGTGTTTGCCCTTGGGCTTTGTTGATGGACATCGCAAATGATAAACGCACAGGATATTGTAATCGTTTGAATTCAAATGGCATATCAGTTGGAATCATAGGGATACGCGGTATTAAACAAACTTCTCCTTTTGATTTATCAGTTAAGATCGTAGCTTCAATCAAATTTGGCAATAAATTTTTCACTGCCAATCTGGTGCCATTACAAAGTTTTGGTGGATTAATATTTCGCAATAATATAATCAAAGAAACGCTTTCAGATTCAAACAATGCGGTGGCATACCAGCCGGTTCTAATGAATTTAAAAATTCAATTGGATAATTCATTGCCTCATCTTGATTCATAGCACTGTCAACTGATTTATATGTCGTGACTACACCTGGGAGTTTTGCTTGAATTTGAAAATTAATGGCATTGATATGAATGTTTTTCGGTGCTAAAATGGCGCGTTCTCTCAACCAATCATGATTTCTGTAATTCTGAAGAATATTTGGAAAAACACATTCAATCAATTCATCTATCGGTTCTGTCGATTTGTATTTTGCCATCACCAATTTCTAACAAATGTTTTGAAAACTCATGGGAGCTGGATCATTTTATATGTTAATACGCATATTAATGTTCAGTGTCAATTTTTGTACATATCTCCAAAGAACTGATGACTTCAAACAGGCATTTATTTCATCAGCACGAAACACGTTGCAATTTCTCATTTCTGCGATGAAGTATAATATAACCGGATTGAAACTGATCACCAAGAATTATAATTGCAACCTCATCAATTGTCGGTGCATTGAATCGCCTTTCATGCTCTCCAAAGGGTGTTCTATCAGCCCTTATTACGATTTTGTGATTATCATATAGTATACGATCGAGAGCAATTTTGAACAATTGAACTAATGCATTATACTGATGGAAAAACCTTTGTAGCTCAAAAATAATTTCTCGTCTTGTATTCAAAGTAATTGCACAACGTTGATCCATTTCACGATTTTCATCACCAATAAAATAAATTTGCAAAAATGTATAATCAGCGTCGGGGTATGGCAATAACGAACCAGCTTGATGATAAATTTGGCCCTGAACATGTATGCAAGTTTAGGTATATGTTGCATAATAATTTTTAAAACTATAGAATACTTTTATGATTCAAATTGATTGGGACAATCCTGTTTGAGTATTTACCTTAAACGTCGGCATAAAATTATCTCTAGTAATGTTAGTAGCACCAAAAGAAGTCATTTGAAATGTCGAATTTTATTTTTGAATATGACTCAAAAAGTGCTTCGAACTTTCAGAAGTCCCAAAAATTAATGAAGACAATAGTTCGAGTGGAGTTTCTAATGCTGGCAATCTCACTTTGCCATTAGCACAACACATGCCGGGCGTTTCACCTGGAAATTTAGCCGCATCACAATGTGGACATATTGCGTCCATTATTCCAATATATCTGTACATACTGTAATCAATCTGACTGTTGTAATTAAAAGCAGCACGCATAATTTCAGGTACAACAGATCTATTTCATGCATTACGTTCACGCTGCGAGGCATTAGCTTGTGCTCGTTCATCTGGAGTCTGTGATCGCCTTTGTAATGCCGCAGCATTTGTATGACGCGTTCGGCGACCTATATTTCCTCGTGTGGGTCGTGGCATTTTTCTTTCAATTAAAAAAGAATAAATTAAATTTAAGAAAATGTCTACATTAATAGTGGTACACCATATGTTTTTTCAAATAAGGAAATACACATGCATTCGTGTAATTCACTTCAACAGTTCAAAACTTACCGTTTTTGGCTCGGAAATTCGCTTTGCGCTATATTTCTTCTTTTCACAAATTCACACAAACTTCAATAATTATTAAACAAAAACACTATTTGCATTTTTATGTAATAATTTGAACCGCGGTAATTTCGGACACTACTGAACGTATTGGGCTGCTTCGTTTATTCTGCTAACGAATGGTGTTGAGGCCAAAGAAAACGATCCAGCGATGTTTACACTCCAATATCATTTATTTTCCTAATTTGAATTTTCTTAATGCTAAGAGCCAAAACTCTATGCCAATCTATACAAAATATTCATGTATTTCTCTATACAAAAAAAATGCACCGTAATATTGTTCGATGTCTTTTCAAAGCCTACTTTGTTTGTCGATCTGTCCGTTACATACATACATGTTGATATAAATAAAATGCAAGTAAGTTTTTAGGTGGGAATAATAAGTAAGCTAAGCTAAGAATAATAGGTAAAGTTAGTTAAGACGAAAGTACATAAATTTTGAGAGCGAAAGAGCGTAGCTAAGTAGGTAACAAATCGTTTAGTAAATGATTAAACTATTATTGATGTATGTATGTTAATATGAAAACGTATAGTCCGCTGGCTAAGTGGGATGAATCTGACCAAACAAATGGGTTTTTGGTGTGTTATTCAAAATAATTTCACCATACATTGAACGCTCTTCAGCGCCTTCAGGTAAAAAGATTATATTGTTATGTAATTGAATATACCATTTTAACTGGTTGTAGTACATAACAATGCTATCTCTTAACCTGAAGACGAGTTCCCAATTGGTCTATATCTCGAGTCCTTAGTTACCCAGCGAAAAGAAAAACCCCCTTTTCATTAGCATTTATCTACAACTTCCAATGGATACTCATGTGATTCAAACACATCCTAGGGTTATCCGGGTCCACGTTTTGGTCTATATCTCGAGACCCTAGTGACGGAGGGCATGAAAAATAATATATACTGTAGCAATCATCAACAGCTCCAATTTGCTACCCATATTGTACAAAGACATCCTAAAGTTATCCGGGTCCACGTTTTGATCTATATCTCGAGACCCTAGTCACGGAGGGGAATGGAAAATAATCTAATCTATACTATAGCAATCATCAACAGCTCCAATTTGCTACCCATATTGTACAAAGACATCCTAAAGTTATCCGGGTCCACGTTTTGGTCTATATCTCGAGACCCTAGTGACGGAGGGGCATGAAAAATAATATATACTGTAGCAATCATCAACAGCTCCAATTTGATATCCATATTGTACAAAGACATCCTAAAGTTTTCCGGGTCCACGTTTTGGTCTATATCTCGAGACCCTAGTCACGGAGCGGCATGAAAAATACTCAACACTATAGCATTCATCAACAGCTCCACGTTTTGGTCTATATCTCGAGACCCTAGTCACCGAGGCGCGTGAAAAATAATCTATACTATAGCAATCATCAACATCTCCCATTTGCTACCCATATTGTACAAACACATCCTAAAGTTATCCGGGTCCACGTTTTGGTCTATATCTCGAGACCCTAGTCACGGAGCGGCATGAAAAATACTCTACACTATAGCATTCATCAACAGCTCCACGTTTTGGTCTATATCTCGAGACCATAGTCACCGAGGCGCGTGAAAAATAATCTATACTATAGCAATCATCAACAGCTCCCATTTGCTACCCATATTGTACAAACACATCCTAAAGTTATCCGGGTCCACGTTTTGGTCTATATCTCGATACCCTAGTCACGGAGCGGCATGAAAAATACTCTACACTATAGCATTCATCAACAGCTTCCATTTGATACCCATAATGTACAAATACATCCTAGGGTTACCCGGGTCCACGTTTTGGCCTATATCTCGAGACCCTGGTATCCGATTCTTAAAATTTCAAAACACAAACCATCTACCGAATAGTCAGAACAAAGCCTAAAAATTTGGTTTGGATAGGTGAGTTCTTGAGTTATAAACGAAAAATGGCATTCATTTTTATATATATAGATATAGGTATGTAGGTATGCCACCTTGTATAGTTCCGCCATGATCACGAGCAAAAAAACAAACCTTTCTCCATTCTCTGGCCATTCGCGACGGCCGTTCTCTTTGTCAACTATTATTTGACAGGTAGGTATGGGAATGGAAGAATAGAAAAATGTTTCACTTGTATGAATTTACATTCAATGCAACATTGCATAGCAGCAAAATTATACCAAAGAGGATAAATATGATAAGAGCCGTCACTCGTTATTTTGTGGCGAGTATTTCGCTGGAAATTGAAAAAATTGATGCCGAATGTTTTCTGAGAGGGACATTTTTAATTGTCTCGCATTTATCCATGCCGTGTCGGCCCCTTGTGCAACTGTGATTTTTGGAAAGAGAATTAAGTAAGTTAATTAAATACAGTCGGAAAAATAAACACAAATACCCCACGAAAATGTATAGAAGACATTTATAAACATCTCGCCCAAAAAAAAAGTAGCGACTACCTCTCAGTATACATCGAGTAAATGCCTAAAAAATAACGAGTGACGGCTCTTATTGTATTTATCCTCTTTGATTATACAAAAATAGTTTATTTATGAATTAATTATTTCTCTTAGGCAATTTATTTATTATTTATGTTATGATTTTAAACTTGCTAAGTTCACTTGGTTGTTTTTTTCCATATAAAATAAAAAGAAAAAATACAATTGAGCTAAGTTATTGTCAAACAAATTATTTATTTATTTTTAAAACTTTCAATAAATTTTCGAAACAAAATTAGCGGTTGCATAAATTTAGATTTTTAATGCCTTTTATACATACAGACATACGCTCATTGCAGTGTTCATAAGGGCCGTTTTTAAAGCAATACTTCATAAGACCGTAAGAGACCTTGTAAATTTCGTAATTATTCTGTTTGTGTATATGCTTTTGTAGCATATGAACTTCTGTTAACTGAAAAAAGGGTGTTCCTTATCGTATTTATTTATTCGAATAACAATCAAAAAATAGCTTATTAGTTATTCAAATTAGATTTGATGTCATCATAAGAAGACAAGAAAATAATTTATCTTTTGTTCGTCATTCGAGTAAATTTTACCCAACTTTGTTTGATAGATGCAAATAATATAAATAAAAAATATCTTGTATATCACAGCTGTACAGTGGATCCATATCTTTTCGAAAATTTCAACACCATTGATGGCGACATATTAACCGCGAAATTCAAAGCGTTCAAATTTCCTGATTCCTCGTACGTGCAATTTCGTGCAACGGTAAATGTATGCCTTGATAAATGTCTGGGAACACAATGCTCGAACGGGCAAATTGGTTATGGACGCAGAAGACGTGATGTGTCCGAAATATTGGCACAGGGCCTGATGGATACAAATAAAGTTTACGAAATATCGTTAGCTATGTTCATAAAAATTAACGATATAGAGGGCGTAAATCGAAGTGAGTCTGGTTACAATAATCAAGATTTAAAAAAAATATGTATCCGAGTTATCTTTCATTTTCAGATGAAGTACTACAGTTGGAAGAGAAACTGCGAGAGTTGAAGTTAGCCAATCAGCGTTTGGCTCGCAATAGTCGTGTTCATTTTAGCGAGTCACTGAGGGCTTTTGAACAGCCTATAATGTCTGTGCCAGCTTTTGTAGTTGATGAGCGAGAACTAAGTAAAGCCCAACTTACCGCTAATAACGCTAGTTCTAGTAGAATGCCAGGATTCTTGCCTTTGTTGCTGGGATTTTGGGCAATTGTTTGTAAATTTATGTAAATAACATTTCATCGCTCGGCCCAACAATAACTATGTATGTATCTCTTTAACAAGAAGTTTTAACAGCTTTGAAAGCTATCTCTTAAAAACTTGTCCCAAGAATTCCAGATGAATATAAATGAATATTAGAGGATCAATATCTTCTAAGTGTATTATCATATGTAATTATTTGGTAGTCCAATAATGATGGAAAGAAAGTTAGGTTCCATTGGAAAATAATATTTATGTCTGCATCTATGTAGTTATTAATGAATATGAAATAGAAAGTTTGCTAATAAACCTTGTCAACTGCCATTAAAATCAATTTTGTAACGACGAATTAATATTTCAAGTTTAACTTATACTGATGCATTCAATTAATAAAGAAACTGCCTGCAAAACAGTAGGGCGACTAGTCTATACAGTGAACCCTATCTGAGAAAACTTCTGCAAAATTCGTTTGAAGAACGCTCCACGTCAGAATTTTACTCAAAAATACCCTTCTTGAGCATGATTTCAAAACATTTTGAATTTCGAGATAGAGCGTTTTCCAGCTTGCAGCCGAGAAAGGGTGATATTACAATCAGCAGTCGACAAAATTATTGATTTTATTTTTTTTTTTTTTTATTTTACTATAAAAATCCAAAATAATAATTAATTTCTTAGTTTTTTATTTCGATCGAAAAATAATAGTTTTAGATTTTTTCCATTTGCTTAGAAGATTTTAGTGTTATGTAGATATATACAAATATTTAAGTTTCAGAGACAAAAAAGAAGGTAGTTCCACTCAAAATTTTTTGACGTATTTGGGGATTTTTGAAGTTTCACAATGTTGGTTGTTTTACTAGAAGCGTTCATATACCGTTACTGTTTAAGGCGAAATTTTGGTTTTTCGGGATGGAAGTTTCCCTCAGGATGAAAACAATGGTTATCTGAGACAATAATAATATGCTTTAGCACGGTTTCCGGTTGGATATTTCTCAAGGCATGTTGACAAAAAGTGTACCTCCAAAGTCTGCACATGTCAATGCTAAAAGGGCACAGAAAGTGTATAGGCGGGGCTGTCCCAAATTGAGCCCTGATACAACGGCCAAAAACACTCTTAAAACAAAAGTGGCTAACCTGCAGAGCTACAGGGTAATGTTCTCCCTAAAAATGGTTTAACAATTCCCTGCAAAGCGGAACGCTTGAATTATACAATAGATAAAGAAATAAAAAATGTGGACTTGTTAGCAAATTTTTTACTATAAAATTGGAGAATCAATAAATTTTTGATTGGTTTTCCGTGGAGCTAGATTCGTAAAACTTAGAACATACTTCAGAGCCCGATGACAATTAAACATGAAAGAAATAAACTTACGCTAGGTGGCGCAGGGATCGTGATGTTCAAAACCCCGACCTGAAACTTTGAACATGACTTACAGTTTAATTAAAATGCAATAATATGGGCAAAAATTTAACTAGATAAGGCAGGAATTGAGAAAATCGATACAGAGCACCCACTCGTGCAATCGATTTTAAAGTAAACATTTAAAACGTGGCTCAGAGTTCAGTGACAGTTTAACACGAGTGACAAGCACGGATCATCTAAAATACTCGTACGGATTAGGAGGGAGACCTACAGTTGAGCTAAAACCTTAAAGCTTGATATATAGCTTAGAAGCCGATGGCAATCCATTAAATAAGAGGTGGCATAAATACATACCGGATTGCGGGGAAATCTGTAGTAAACTAATATCTAGTTTTTCCACATCATTTCTTATTAATATGTATGTAAATAAAAAAAAAAAATGGAAAAATTAAAGAAAAACATATGAAGATATTAATGTAAATATCAAATTTTTTCACGTAACAACACTTTTTGTCGGATTTTTTTTTATGGCAACGCTCATAAGGCATCGTTAAAGGTGAGGTGGTAATCAGTTTGTCAAAATTAATAACATGCATCCTTTCCCGAAAATGTGTCATTTTCAGATACGTGGTTAACGAGTAAACGGGACGACATATTTCACACATATCTCAAAATTCTGTTATAATTCGATAAAACAGTCTTAAGGGTTCCGGCGATTAACAACGAGATTGTCTGAGTTTTTGTATGTGTGCGTGTCGGGTTTTTGACGCTTGCCCCCTCATCCATCAAATAAAAAGCCATCAATCAACATTTGCATTGAGAAATCGTAGCGTTCGGACGTGAATATGTCGTCATCGGATGATGGTTTTTTTTTACTTGCAACTACAGCAGTTTTTTTAAATAAAAAGAAAACGAAAAAGAGTGATAAAAAGAAATTGTGGTTGAAAAGCTTCTACGCAAAACGTAATACATTGATAATTTTCTATAAATTTTAATATGAATTGCTGTTCTTCCGCGCATTTGTTCATTTTGGATGTCAACACAAACTTAATACAACACTGCTGTTTTGTCAATCGCACACCGCGACTAGCAAATAAGGAAGCGTCAAATGAGAAAATTAAAAATTTTTGATTTTCATCAACGTCTAGCCGACAACAAATACGCGTGTTACGAAGCCACCCGACTGCACTAACACACAAAATTCAGTCAATCTCGTTGTTAATCGCCGGAGCCCCTTAAATAACTGTTTAATACAGCATTACAGCTTAAACTTGTATATATATTTTCGAAATTTTAGCTACGTCTTTTTAACACATTGCACATTGTATAAAACAAGTTAAGCGCTAAATACACGACACGAACATTTCCGCGAACATTCCCGTTATGTCATGTTTCTGCGACCTTTTCTGTCGTGTATGGTGGTGTTTCCCAGTTCGCGCAAATGTTCGCCAAAAATCAAAATATTTTAATTTTTGGCGAACATTTGCGCGAACTGTTCGTGCGTGTATGGCGAAATAGCTCATAATCGTAGCATTTTACAGGTTTACAAGTATGATATGTATGAGAGGGAAACAATTTCTTTCCCTTTCTAACACACGGCAGTTTGACACTTCGGTCAGTGTCAAACTAGCGTGGAACCCAGTGGAACCTGCGTGGAACATGAGTTTTGACACTGAACGAAGTGTCAAAATTACCGGGGTTGCTTCGTCGAAAGCGACACAGGGAAGCAAAAAAGGGATCGGAATATTAGATATGGGTTGCTGTGATGGTAAATTTTTTTGAACGAATTTAGTAGGAAATTTTAAGTGCACCCATAGAAAATTATAAAAAAGTCTTCAATTGGGGTATCTGAGGACGCGTAGTTATTCCAGTATTAAGAATACAAACACGGGATTTAAGTTTTTCTACCCGTTCAAAAGTTCTCCGCGAAAAACAGTTTGAAACCGAGGTCGACTGCAATAACCCGTCCAAAAAATAGTCCAAAGGCGGAAAAGTATTCGAATTATTGGAAGCGAGGCAAAAACGCGTCTATTAATACCTCCCCCGACGGTTTTGGTCGTGTTTTAGCAATCTTCCCCGGTAATAAAGTATCACAATTTGTTAAATAAAATTGTCCAAAATATATGGATATTAAAGAAAGATGTAATTAAGTGCTCATTTGAAAGTAAATAGTAATATAACAATAAAAATTTTAAGCAGTTTTCGATAGCAACTACTAAATTTTTTTTGTTGCTAAGAAGTACAACAGTGCCAAATAGCATCCACAAAAAAAACGAACAAGAACAAGCATTTTATCAGGTGAGCGTGGCTGTGTATGTGCGTCCTTCTACATATCCTACTTGTAGACCTGTACTATATAATCGTAGTAATCATTTTACAGGTCTACAAGTAGGATATGTAGCAGCACGCACATACACAGCCACGCTCACCTGATAAAATGCTTGTTCTTGTTCGTTTTTTTTTGTGGATGCTATTTGGCACTGTTGTACTTCTTAGGACCAAAAAAAGTTTACTAGCTGCTATCGAAAACTGCTTAAAATTTTATTTTCTTATATTACAAAGAAATATACTTATTTACTTTCAAACGAGCACTTAATTACATCTCTCTTTAATAACCATATATTTTGGACAATTTTAATTAACAAATTGTGATACTTTATTACCGGGGACGATTGCTAAAACACGACCAAAACCGTTGGGGGAGGTATTAATAGACGCGTTTTTGCCTCGCTTCCAATAATTCGAATACTTTTTCTCTTCGGACTATTGACAACAGGACAAAACGCGTCTATTCATTTTTCTTTCCGCTTTTTTGGACGGGTTAATGCAGTCGACCTCGGTTTCAAACTGTTTTTCGCGGAGAACTTTTGAACGGGTAGAAAAACTTAACTCCCGTGTTTGTATTCTTAATACTGAAATAACAACGCGTCCTCAGATACCCCAACTGAAGACTTTTTTATAATTTTCTGAAGGACCCTCAACGGTTTGTTCGTGTCGTGTATTTGGCGCTTTACGCCTAAGTATGTGACTCAATGTTTCAAACAATTTAATTTTTCGAAAAAGTCAGAGGTTTGGTGGATTTGGACATAAATGAAGCCATAATCCCAAAAAAGGGTTAAGCAACAATATCATTCGGTGGTAGACCAAATTAAATTATGTAAAGGAATATATATAACACAAATTACAAAACAGATTTACAAGCCAACCTAATATAAACGCACGCAAGTCATTTTCTGTCAAAGATGTCTCATGCACATACAACTTGTATGAGAGCAACTCAAATTGAATTTGCTGCGTGAAAACCTAACTCGATTTCCAATTTTTGTTCTGCGTGACATTTAGATTTGACGTTTGCACACATGATTTACATTGTCGCAACGCATGCTTATTTGGGTTAGGGCAAAAACGCCGGTTGTTTGCGTGCGCTAAAAAAACGCAGTGCGGTTTTATTAGGTTGGCTTGTTAATCATAATTTTCTCAAGGTATGCATGCCCTTCAAAAAACGCGAGTACTCTATAAATAATGTAAGGAATACTCCTTTGGGAGTATAGGACTGCTCCAAATCTAATCTGTATTCATACAAAAAATGTGCTCCAATTAACATTGTGATGTCCTAGGAGAGGAAGGTGATCCCACTCTCGCTTTGTTTGTGAGTATTCCATAGAGTACATACGTGAGAGTACATTCCAAAGTACATTCACTGTAGTACTCCATGGAGCAATCACAGAGGATCATATGCCAAAGTACTAAAGAGGAATTGTGTTGTCGGAAAGAATTATCGGAGTGAATTTAATTTAAAATGAAGGTAAATGAAGAGGGGCAATACAACTTTTATATTTTATACTACGAATATTCTGTTATTTACTATTTGCATGAATAAAGAAACTAACATTTCTCTATACTATAGTATGTATACATAAAAACAGTGCCCTGTTGCATTTTATCAGAGTTGCCAAAGTAAAATTTTATTATTGCAATATTTTACTTTTGGCAACTCTGTTCGATCGTCATCGTGTCGTGATCACTGTCGTTAAAAAACGAGCAAACGCATTGCAAAGGAGTATTGTTAGAGTACAAGAAGAAAATGGAACACGTAATCCAACAATTTTTGCAGGGTAGGGCTTAGGGATTTGATGCTTGTGGCGATTCCACAAGTCCGATCAAGTTTTTCGGCGGTTAAGGCTCGGTATACACATAAAAATTTAAGATCACATTAAATTTAACAAACTTTAACATTTGCAATATTAAGTAATGTTAAAATTTACTTCTAACGATTAAGTCACTACTAGTCTACTAAGATAAAAAGAATTATGTTTACATAAGCTAATTGACAAAATATTAGTAATAATTATAATAAAAATAATAAAAACAACTAACTATAACAAATGACAAGGTATTTTAATTGAAATAATTCAACTGATCTTAAATTAATGGGAGACACAGTTTTAACAGGTAGAACTTTGGGGAATCGTACAGCTGATGCTCATTTCGGTGGAAACTAGTAAAATAACTAATAATTAGGGGGCGAATGTAGCGACTTCGCTGGTGCCCTGATCCTCTCCAGCTCCAAGTTTAATTATATAAAAATATCCATTAAACTGCATGACCGTCTCCCTATCAAGAAATACGCAACCTGGTCGAATTTAGATGCATAGCATCTATATATTATTTAAATATGCTCACTCCCCAAGGTTCCAATATCGCTTCGGATCCATATGGCTTCAAAATATGCGCAAATCTGTTTTCGGAGTCAACCAGTGGAGATACCAACAAAAACGAAAAAAAAAACACACCTGCTACTAAAAAAGCTATCGTGCTACAACCGAAAAAATGTTGCTTTCTGTAAAGACGATTTGAATTCGAATGCAGCAAGTAGAGTGTGCTAGATACTTAGATTGGATATCATACGTGGTTCCAGGCTCTGGATCAGGAACTGTTATCAGTCTTAGACCGGCCATAGTGACGAAATGTCGTTAGTTATCACGCGCTGCACGACGTGCCCCTGCTTCTACTTATAATGGCGGATATAGAGAGGACAACTCGATAGAACCCGCACACCTGAGTCATTGCGCCAAACTCAGGGGAGGGAGAACTCTGTTAAGTGTCAAGATCGGTACACAACGGTGACGAACTGGATTGTTAAGGTTTTTGATTTTGATTTTGGACTTGAATACTTTGGGCTGGTGGGGTGGTATTCTGCCACCTTAGTAGGTCGGGGTGAAACCCTGCCGAAATGGCTAGTAGGCTAATGCTGCATCTGCCCACATCCCGTTAAAACCTTGGCAGGCCTCAAGGTACGTTCCGGCTTCGCCGCTGTTAAGTTGGTGGTATAGGTGCGGTTGAAACTTTTCCCGCTTTGCGTCCGGCCTGCTCTAAACGCATTACCCATAAGGTAATGCCTCAACCTTCGCGTGGCCTATCTGCTTAGCACAGATAACCACGAGACCGTCGAAGGGCGACTACACAATCGCCTCCGGATAGCGGCCTTGAGGCGGAACTTTTAAAATAGACACGACTAACAGAAACAACAAGGAGGAGGGTAGGAGTGACAGTTTTGATATCATACGAAGCCGAGGGTCATCATGGTGGGAGAGGCGTAACAGGCACGGAGAGCGCTCCGGAGCAGGTCGCTGGTAGCCGGGAAAACTTGCGGACGATCAAAGGGGCTGATCAGACGGATCAGCGCAGGCGTCTGGGTTCAAACCCGTAGGTACAGGCAGTTCCGGTAGTGGAGGGGGATCGAAACCGAGACCCAATGCAGACCCGTATGGGGCAGGTACCGGGAAAGGGAGAGGTCCGACGAATGCGACGGACCAGCCTAGCACCGGTAAGGAGGCCCTGTCGCGAGGAGCTTTCCCAATGGGAGTCCAGGGGTCGAAGCCTGCCAGGAAAGGTAGGCGATCGACGCCGCGTAGGAAAGCTCTGGGTGATCGGCACCTGGCCGAGAAGATCCTGGAGCGCTACGGCGGAAGAGATGCAGATCAGATTTCTGAGAAGCATGCCCGGACGCTGGAGTGGGCCAGGAGCGTGATAGCTGGCGACGAGCACACACCGTTGTCGAACGATGCGGGTGAGCAGCAGGGTTTGGGGGCTAGGAAGCGGCAAAGGTCGGATAAGAGGAATGCATCAACGACCAAAAGAACCCGACGAGGTGGGGATGCACACTTGCGTTTAACGAAATCGTTATATGAGCGGGTTCCATCACCCTCGGTGTCCTAAATAGGAGTAGGGAGGATGGTGCCATCTCCCAAGAGGAGTGGCTGTGGGTCGCCAGCGCCATACCAGCGGCCTATATGACCGCCGTTATTGAGGGTCCAGGTCCGCGGCCAGGCTTCGAGTACTCGGGATGGTATCATGGATTTAGATTGATTACTTTTGCTGACGAGCGGTCGGCCTGTATTTTTTAAAAGAATAATCTCTTTGGTTGGGGAATTTTAGAAGGGAGCTAGGCCGTGGAAGTGAAGGATCCCCCCCTTCGACAGATGGCTCGTGTGTGGTTGCCTGCCGGGCCCTATAAGTCGTATAAAATCCTAGAATTGTTGCGATACTGCAACCCGAACCTTCCGACGCATAACTGGAGGGTCATCAGAATAGAGGAGGCCGTTGGGCCACGTCGGTAAGTGCTGATTCTGCTTAGAGCAGAGTCCACCGGTCCGCTCTTTTACATGAGGGGGTTATCTCATATGGTCTCGAGCGTGTGGTCCTCAAGATCTACCACGCCGATGCCAGGGGAGATAGCTCCTCTCACCCAGAGACTGGTCGGGAGGGGGATGCGTCCGCAGGGGAGCCAGTACCCATGATTGTGGCTGGTGACCCCGCTTATTCGGACAGCGAAAACACTGTTGACGTCTCATGGGATTCAAGGGGTTGTTTAGCGCAACACTCTCAAAGGGTTGCCAGTGCAAGATATAGCTTCTCCAACCCAATTGTCAACATAACCTACCCGCGGCGAATCCTGTTTCACTAACAGACGAGGCTCTGGCGACCCCAAGCTCCTCATGGAACTCAGGGGTAGGGTAGGAGGGATGGCCATATCCGGCAAAAGACCATCAACATCGATAACACTTTCCAAAGCTTTGGGGGGGGGGGGGGGGGGGGTCTTTATCGTTAATACAACAACAGCGTCTATTTGGTGGGGGAGGAGGATCTCTTAGCCTCCGAGGGTGAATACGCAAAGGATGGGGTGCGGAATATGAGTGGTGTTGATGGAAATCCGTCAGATCAATCTTCAGCACTTTAAGGCGGCTTCCGCTAATTTGGTGCTCTGCCTTGAAAAAGGCAGAGTGGATATAGTCCTTGTCCAGGAGATGTGGCTGAGTAGTAACGGCGGATTTCTGGATTAAGGACGGGAAAATTTAACACTTTGGTGCATGGGGAGACAGGTAGGCCAAGATCCTGTGTGCTTGTTAAAAAGAGATTAAAGCTTTTATTCTCTCAAATTTCAGCAATGCTGACGTACCCACGGTGTGCCTTGAGCGGTCTTTTGTCAAGAGCTATATGTAAGCCGCAAGTTTAAGTTGGCTGATCAATGCAGTGTATTCCAAGCGGAAGTTGCTGCGATTAAGGATGCGGTGAATGAAATGCCAGTGCTACTACGGTTAGGAAATTTAACATCTGCTCGAATAGCCAAGCGGCTATCAAGGCCTTGAGTTCAACTACAGTGCGATCGAGGGCGGTCTGGGAATGCCTGACATGGCTTGCGATTGCATTGAACTATTTTATAATTAAGATTTTCTGGGTCCCGGGCCATAGTGATATCCCGGATCAAAGCGCATCGATACAACTGAATCGGATGAAGATGGATGTAGGGATTTCGGGATTCCGCTGGCCACCTGTGGTTGGCTCCTCCAAAGCTGGGTCACGAGTCAGCTCAGCAAACGTTGGGCGGATACCACCTCTTGCAGGGTACCAAGATCTTTCTGGCCGATAGTGGATGGCAGGAGGGCTGCCGAAATAATTGCCTTCACTAGGGCTCACCTATCAATGGTCATTGGGGTTTTGACAGGGCACTGTTCCATGGGCATCCATGAGGTAGGTCTCAATGTACTGGAGGATGATGAGGTGGAATCATCAAATCACTTTATGTGATTGTCCAGTTTTTTCCAGAACTAGGCGAATGTACTTCGGTCGCGACTCACTTCGATCTCCCGAGGATTTATACAAGGTTGAGATCGGTATCATTCGGAACTTTATCGTTGCTTTGGAACGATTCTCTAAGTAGCTATATCTACGTAACCGTTATTTTATTGTATGTGGTATCACAATGGACCTTCATGTTGTCCAAGTGAGCTTCCCTTATCAGGGCAGCTACCACCTAACCTAACCTAGAGTGTGAGAGCACTATCCTATGTTATAGAGGTAAGCAAGGCGGTTTTCCGAGCTACTAGCCAACATAATATACCCATAAATTCCACAAGAGACGGAAGGTTTAATGTCCTAATGTTTTGCGACCCTGGTTTAGATAATATAGAGAGCAATTTTCACCCAGAAAAAATGCAAACATACCACTACCTGCCCCCTCACTATAGCAGGCACCTTGTCATTGGTATGAGGGCTTAGTCAAACTCTTTGCGCCCAACTATCGACCTAAGTGGTTTAAGGCATGTATCTACGGGTTCGCTACACAGGAGTGCGGCGGGATGTGTGTGACCAAGAACTACCAACCTCATAAGTCAGGGTGTATGCGGAACGTGACTCTATTGTGGCTGACGGTTTTTATCCCTAGTTTTAACATTACACCTCTGAGCCCGCCTTGTAGGGAAGGCAGTCGTATGGCCAATATGAACTCAAAACTTTTAAAGAAAGTAAGGAGGAGAAAGAAAGGCGATGGCGTCGCAAGCCGGGGAAGATGTAATGATGCGGTATACCCGGACAAATAACTAGCATTAGAATAGCAACAATGAGAGAGGGAGCTTAAGAAAACCCTCTCACAAACCGGGCAGCAAAAATAATTGTGCAGCGGTTGGGTTCAGTGGTTAGCCCGACCAAAGACAACAGCGATCGCTTCGCATGGACCAGAGAGACAGTGAAATAATGTCGAAGAAAGTTCACTGACAAAAACTTTACTACCACCAATCCTCAATTTTGCAACCGCATCGATGAGAAAGAAGCCCTGAGAGGCAAGAGGCAGCGTTCGGCTGAACCTGACAAACCTGCTTTTAAGAGGCAAAAGGGGCAGGGCAAACGACTCAGTACCAGAATCAGTAGGTCAACTAGCCGGAATGATAGGAAGCATACCTAAAAATCTGAAAAGCGGATGAAACAGGGAGATATTGGAAAGTCATATACCTTAAAGCTGTAATATAGAAGACGAAACAAGAAATTTCTCTGAAATCTCTGAAAACCACCTTACAAACGTGCATAACTTCAACACATAACTACATACGAATTATGTGATGTGTAGAAGATAATATATGCGAAAGAAGGCAATTGGGAAAAACTTTACAACAACTAAGGCATGACGTAGCTGAATGCGTTTGTAACCATTTCAACTATCGTAGGAGTGCGAGTTAGACTCCCACTCCCGTGAGAAAAGGCTTTGAAGAGATTTACAAGGTATAATCGAAACAGCTGTCGCCTTGTCCGTCCTGATGTCACGTTGTTTAAATTTTTCCCAAATTATTAAATAAATTAAAAATTGCTTTAAATAACTGTTTTCATACATTTAAAGTGATACGGGCAATCCCCAGTTAACTCATATAAGTAGACAACATTTGGTTAATTGGTAGAACATAAACAAAAACAAATACCAAGTTTCTCTGAAAACCGCCTTACAAACAAGCATAACTTCAACACATAACTACATACGAATTGTGTGATATGTAGAAGATAATATATGCGAAAGAAGGCAATTGGGAAAAACTTTACAACAACTAAGACATGACGTAGCTGAATGCGTTTGTAACCATTTCAACTATCGTAGGAGTGCGGGTTCGACTCCCACTCCCGCCTTGTCCGTCCTGATGTCATGTTGTTTAAATTTTTCCCAAATTATTAAATAAATTATAAAATTAAAAATTGCTTGAAATAAATGTTTTCGTATATTTAAAGCGATACGGGCAATCTTCGTTTAACTCATATAAGAAATAGAGTCGTAAATGCTAAAAAGCTAAAGAGAGGTAACGATCAGACTTTAGCTTACTCGGAGATACTAAAGGGAGCTAACGCTGAGGAGACGATCATTCCCTGGCCGTGGCACTACTAAATTGCAGCAACCCCAATGATCAGCTGTCAACCGAAAGGTGGACTTCCGTAGAAGGGGAGATGATAAGTATCGTGATCAAAACGATGCATAATGAGCCAAGTAAACCGCCCTTAGAAACAGATGGGTGGCATAATGGGGCTAAATTGATGACCTGCACCAATAACGCGACTTAAGAATGGCTGCAAGAATGCGCAAGGTTGAAAGGTAGTGGATAACGCACAGATTCTCTAGATACCAAAGGTCAAAGTTTGGATACCTCGAGTGGTGAAGGCGGAGGATGCGATTAACATGCTGCAGCATCAAAACACGAATATACCAACATGGGATTGGAAGGTTCTTCATGTATCTCGACCCGTGGAGGGGGCCAGTACTACATCCTCTAAATTAATAGGGAATCGGGGGATGTGTTGCAATCACAGCTTGTCCTGGGGCGCAGGTAGTACTTATATGAGCTTTAAAAGAGCCCTTAGAGAAAGGCAAGTGTAAAAATACCTTGAGAACCTGAAAGTAGTGGCAAATGATGGGGGCATACGCGCAGTGACGGAGGTGAACAGATAGATTAATGGTGCTGAGAATTTTAAGAATAAACACAATGTGCTAAAAGTAGGAGAGATAGGAAAGGACTTCGAGGACCTGGAAGTAGCAGGAAAAGACCTACAATTAGGCGTAGAGCTTGGGGTGTTGGATATGGGCTAACAGCTCAGTAATGCTGCGAGTCTAACAGAGATGCTGCCAGCAGGGGCGGGAGAAATGGACCTCCAGGCCCTTGAAATAGATAAAAAGTGCATTGCTTGTGCGCAGTGGCGGAGAGTTTGGAGGGAGACAAACAGCCCAATGGCGCTGCGGGTCTTACAGATAAATCTCCAACACAGTAAAGTGGCATCGAGCGAGCTCCTCCTGACTCTTGAGAAGGGTTCGTTTGATGTGGAGTTCAAAAGGCTGGTGGGTGAAGGTGGATCAAGAAGGATGCAGAGGACAGCTTATCATAGGCGCGGATGCGTACGCACAGCGTATGGGAAGGGGACGATATTAACGATAGAGGTGAGTCCCTTTTTTTATTATATACTATAGAGTAGTCTACATATGTTGGGCCAACGTCAAGTAATGTGCTTGATATCACATTGAGCTCTGAGCATGACATATCGGGATATTCATGGGAGGTCCTTGACAGGCAATCCTTCTGAGGCCATGTATGTATCAGCTTCAGCATCCCCCTAAAGAGGGTATATAAGGGAAAACCTTTAGAAACCCTAGGGCAACGGACTGGTACAAATTTCAGAAATCTGAAGATGCGATCCAGGGACTGATAAAATAGGACGATGTCGAATGGTCACACAGTAGTGAAGAGTCCCTTAAGCTACTACTTAAAATACACTTCCCATCAGGAGGTGATACGGAAGAGTTATGTAACCACGTCTATAAAACGGAGCGAGAGGTTCGAGAATTGGTGACAAAAGCAAACTTTTGACAAGTTCAAATCTCCGGGTCCAGATGGGATATTCCCTGCTATGCTGCAGAAGGAAGGTGGAACGTTTGTAGAATGGCTTAGAATAATCTTGAGGGTTGCATAACCCACGGCTTGCAATTTTGGAGAACGGCTCGAGTAGTCGTCGTACCGAAAGCGGGAAAACGCAGTCAACTACATCCGAAAGACTACATGCCTATTAGTTTGACATCTTTTCTGCTCAAAACCATAGAAAGATTAATAGATGTGTATATAAAATCATAAATGACTGAGGAATTATTCTCTTCAGCACAACGTCCTCACACCAAAGGCACGCCCGTCAATACTGCTTGCATAGGGCGGTCATGAACATAGAAAAAGCCCTGGAACACCAGGAATATGCTCTAGGCGTTCTTCTGGACATTGCCGGAGCTTTCAACAATGTCTCGAAACGAGGTATCATGGACAGTCTCAACTCGATTGAAGATCATCCGGCTTTAACAAATTGGGTCGGCTCCATGTTTAGTTGCAGAGAGATCACGTCGCAATCGGGTCTGTGCGAGGCAGCAAAATCTGTAAACAGGGGAATGCCGCATGGTGGGGTTTTATCACCAATGTTTTGGACGCTGGTTATCAACCAATAAATTAGGCAGTTCGATGGAGGACCGGTCAAACTTATGGCATATATAGATGACGTTTCAGTCATCAAAAGCCGGAGATGCCTAACAAGAATCAGCTCTCTGATGGGAGCTCTAAAAACTTCCCCGACAGCAGCAATGCATGCGATTCTGCACAATCCCGCCTGCAGACCTAATAGCCAATAATATCGCGCTTGCCGCTGCAACCAGGCTTAAGGCCTCGGGGTAGCTTGAGTGCAGGCCGTATGGCCATAGCACTATAGTGCCATCTAATATCGGGCAAACGGAATGTATGGTCACGTGCCTGAGTTTCGCTAGAGTTCTGGGGCCTCAATGCAGCCGGAGGGTTGGCGCCAGGGTGAAGAAATGACAGAAGATACAATTCGCCTGTATACAGATGGATCCAATTTAACGGAAGGGATCGGGTCTGATGTTTACTGTGGCGATCCAGAAATAAGTACATCCTACAGGCTGCCAGATTACTGCAGCGTCTTTCAAGTGGAAATTATAGGCGTGAGAAAAGCAGGGCTGCAAAATTTCTAAGATCATGTGCAAAGCCTACGACGAGAAGAGACAAGACTTAAGGCTCACGATGGGCACACTAACTGGACACTGCGCTCTGGCGTCGCATGCTTATAAGTTAGGTCTAGTCAGTAACATCAGTTGTAGGAAATGCGAGCTGCAGGAAGAAACGGTTAATCACATTCTGTGTTCGTGTACAGCGCGCGCCAGGTGCAGGCCAGTCTATATGAGGTCTTTATTGACCGGCCAGTTCAACCTAACCTAACCAGGCCCTGACGAGGTATGAAAAGCAATATGCAGAGCAAAGGGGTTGACCTTTCGCAGTGAAAGCACAATTGCGCTATGGAATGCAGATCCCTGATCCAGAGCAACAAAGTCGCATGGTTGATGGATTTCCTGCGAAGCTATTCAACGACGGCGGCAAGGCGTTGGTAAAGCCTATGCTTTAAATTCTATGCAGAATATATTCGGACGCATGAAGACAATCAGCTTTCGTAGCATCGCATGTAAAATCTTATGAACCATATTGTACCAAAGAATGAAGTCCACCATGGACAAACTATTATAACCTTATTGGTGTGGCATTGATTCATCTACCATGGACCAGATTTTCACTATGCGATAAATTCTTGGAGAAAAAGCCGTCGATTTTAAAACCACCTTCCATAGCAGGAGAAGGACCTGATATAGCTCAATTTGATTTCCCAAAAAAAATTGTTTTGCTTTGTTGATTTTCCGACAGGGTGGATAATTAATATATATATTGGAACGATTTCCCGTCGTCGTTTGTCAAATTTGGTTTGGACAAAGAGGATAAATACAATAAGAGCCGTCACTCGTTATTTTTTAGGCATTTACTCGATGTATACTGAGAGGTAGTCGCTACTTTTTTTTTCCGCGAGATGTTTATAAATGTCTTCTATACATTTTCGTGGGGTATTTGTGTTTATATTTCCGACTGTATTTAATTAAATTATTTAATTCTCTTTCCAAAAATCACAGTTGCACAAGGGGCCGACACGGCATGTATAAATGAGAGACAATTAAAAATGTCCCTCTCAGAAAACATTCGGCATCAATTTTTTCAATTTCCAGCGAAATACTCGCCACAAAATAACGAGTGACGGCTCTTATACTGTTTTCACACAGACGGCTTATTGAATAATAAAGGCAGTTTTCTACATTAAGACGCTTATTGAGCTCAATCTTCCCTACAAATTTCGAATCTATAATTATTTCATTAGTAGCTAACGAATGCCTAATGAAGTCAAAAGCACAATGCAACTCTGTTGGCAGCGTTCAGTTTCTTAGTTTTTGGTGTGTTCAGTGCTTAAAAATGTCATTTGTCAAAGTAAATGTCATTATCTGCATGGCGGAACGATACAAGGTAGCCGCATCGAACAGATGATTATAACCTTTTTTTATTTGATTTGATACATCAACTTCCGGCGCAGTACGATTTTGACATTTGTCCATCGAATTTACAAAAACAAAGTACATGGAATTCTTATTTATGTATGTAGGTATGCCACCATGCTGCCATTTTGTATCGTTCCGCCATTATTGTCTGTCATATAGCACTGTCATTTTATTCGCTTGACATTTCATCCTTCATACTAATCGAGCGGTTACTTCTGTGTGAAAACAAAAAATTTACGATTTCATTAGAAGGTGAAATGAGATCATTAAGTTTCTGTGTGAAAACAGTATTATTGTATTTATTCTCTTTGGTTTGGAGACAAACCGATTCCTGTTGCTGTCGTATGTCTTATATTTATAGTTCGTTGGTGTCTGTTTGTGTTATTTCTTCATTCCTAAACGGGGGTGGTTTTCACTGATCAACTCATGGTTCAATTATATGGTTGGCTCATCTCATCAGCTGATTTTATTTATTTCATTGCATGGTCGATGGGATTGTCAAAAGGAGATGGCAAACTCAAAATGAAACCAACACATTGGCAACATTTTTTTACATATACAAAAACTGCTAAAATTTATGTTTCCATTTCATACCATTCGCACCAACACCAATACACAGATTTTGAAAATTGGAACAGACAAATTTTGTTATAGTAGAGATGAGCTAACCATATAGTTGAACCATGGATCAACTTGTATGGTTAGCTGAAACAAGTAGAAAACCAATAATTTTAAGCTGCCGGGCAACCCACAAAATTTGCTTGATGGTTACCTAGCAACGTGTAGTTGTGTGCGTATCGGGCGATGTCGTGCTCACACGTATTTGTTGTCGGCTTCGCGTTGATCAAAATCAAAATTTTTAGATTTTTCGCTTGACAGATAGTCTATTTCCAGTGTCGGCAAAAATGTTGTGTGGATGTATTAGTGAGAGCGCTTCGATCGCACGAATCAATTAATTCACTGATCATTCTCTTGTTAAACTGCAACGGCACGCAATAAATAATAAGTTATTGATGCGCACAATGGCAAGCGGATATTTTATGTTGAACAACGCCTTTGGGCAAATTCAATGCCCGGATCAAATCTACAGATACAGGATGCTGCTTGATAGGAATTTCAAAAAGACCTGCTTTTTGATCAATTTTTATAAAGGTAGTCCTTAAAATGTTTTTTATTATCTTTTACTTACTACTTTAAATTCCACTTGCATATACAAATAGATCCCTATAATTTTCCTAATAAATACGTACGATTTTTACTATTACTATTAATATTTACAAATTTAAGACTGACACCTGATTGTACTAGAAATAAATGGGCAACAAAACTATATATGGGGTATTCCATCCCATGGAATACCCCATATACACTAAAAAATTAAGAATTTTGATGAAAATGCACCGAATTTTTAGTATTATTTTCAAATAAAATTTACAGTTTCTCTATTGGATCCTGTTGCATTTTTTCGTATTAAATTAATTCATATTAATAAAATGTATTTACGTAAATACTTGCATATATTTTTCGCTGCACAACTAGCGATACCAACACTCGATGTTGACACGCCAATTGCTCATTGCAGACTGAACCATTCACTAAACAAAGAGCGCAGGCTATCTGTGTGAGTTGCTCACCATCTTAAGATGTATGAAACGCCGATGTCTGGTCTATTTGATCGTGGCCCACGTCGTTGACAAGCATTAATGTGTTAGTTTTGTGAGAACGTGCAATGAGCAACTTCGCGGAAGAAAATGATTTTACGTTGCGGTTTATGGAAACCTACGAATGCAAAGGTGTGATGGAAAAAAAATTGCCAAAAATCAGGTAATTTTCTTAGTGGCTTAAGATTAGCATCTTATTATATTAAAATTGAATAATCAACAAATCTGCATACTCGAAAAAATTCTTAGAAGAAAGTTCAAAGTTTTTATGAAAATTCGCAAAATTTACAAGCAATAAAAAATCGTCATCCGATGACATGTTTACGTCTGCACGCCATTGTGAATGATGACAAAGTGTGTTATCTTATCTGTCAACTGCCTGACAGGCTGTTCAATATGGCTACTTTTCAGCGTTTTGACAGGCTGTTCAATATGGCGGCGCCTTTCTTCAGCGGGTGATAGAAAGAGATACAGAATGAGACAGTGATAGTCAAATACGAATCAGGTGATGCAATCACTTTGGAATTTTGACGTTTATGCAGAAGATATCACACTTAGTCATCATTCACAATGCTGCACGCTACGAATTTTAAATACAAATGGCGCTTGATGCTTTCTGCTTGTGTGGTGGCCGGGCAAGCAACAATCACCCCAAACGCACACAACCATTGTGAATGATAACTAAGTGTGATATCTTATCTGTCAACTGCCTGACAGGATGTTCAATATGGCTACTTTTTAGCGTTTTGACAGGGTGTTGAATATAGCGGCGCCCATATTCAGTGGGTGATAGAAAGAGATACAGAATGAAACAGCGATAGTCAATTACAAATCAGGTGATCCAATCACTTTGGAATTTTGGCAGCTTTAGTCGTTTGACATTTTTGTGTTTTTAATTTAATTGGTTTATCGTTTTGGGTTTATTTGTTGATGCGTGTTTGTCTTTTGTACTTGTGTGATTACTTTTTTTTTTAAATAACCCTTAAAGGGTTAGATATTGTGTCGTAGTTTTTCAGGTTTTTTTTTTCATGATTATTTCAAGTTTCAGTTCGTGAATTGCTGAAGAATTTAATTTGTTGTGTTGCTGTGTTTCAGTAAACTTTGAAGTTTTTCTAAATTTACCAGTTAAATGAACATAAGCAAGAGCTCAATAATTTTGTTTAAAGTGGTATATTTGATTTCCATGCAAAGCAAAAACAAAAACTTTACAATGTAATAAGATGTCTAAATTTTACTACTTGGTAAATTACTCAGGCCAAGTTAGAATGGACTGTGAGCAGTCTAAGTGTATGTCTGTTTGTTTATTATTTTTTCGTCGAATGTATTGTAACGAATTCTGGTGATTTTTGATATTTATGCACCTACCGCTAACGTTCGAATCGCTAAACTGATGAATAAATCACTCCAATATTCAGTATTGCAAACTGGGCTTTATTTAGATTTCTTTGGGAGTAGTAATTCACAATTATACTCCACAACCAATAGCGTACTTAAATCAAAACTGATTCGCCATTCCTCAACTTGCGCTGCTTTTATACTCTCTGTTGCTTTGTCCGCATATTTCTACTAAGGTCTAGACGTTTCGCCTTCTAGAACTGTTGTATATCCTGCTTGGTAATTGGGCTATATGCGTGTGTATGTGTGAGTAACAACTTCGGCTGATTACTACATGCGTGTGTGTGAGATATATCTTCTTTGCCTTGTACATAAGTGTCCCTGCTTGCTGTGTTTTGTTGTTGCGATTATTAACTAACAGCATACTGATGTCAACATTCGCCGCAGTATTTTGTTCGTAGATTTAAATGTTTTCGAGTACGTTCAGACGTCGGAGTTTTGCTTGCATGTGAAGGACCTTGACTATTTAATTGATGTTTACTGGGGAGCATTTATTTTCTACCAAGTGATTCGCAAAGTTGAACTCTGGTATGATGGTTGGATTCTGTGTGTTTTTTTGTAGTCTCTATGTGTTCTCTGAACCGTGTTCTTACTTTTCGTCCTGTTTGTCCTATGTAACTGTGTTGGCATTCGCAGGTAAGCTTGTATACACTGTGGCTGCTAAATGGATCCTCTGGGTTAGTTCGACCTTTCTAACTGTTTTCTTTCTTGCATTAGTATTTGCCTTTATGGCTATTTTAGAAATTTTTGTGTCACATTCGATGCAAGACTTTGTTGAACCACATACTCGCCTTCGTTGTATGCATCTTGAGTAGGCGTCGCTTATATATTGTTAGGCCCACTTGCAGAATGGTTAGTTATATTTTCAGCTCAGAGTTAATTTGAAAAATCTGTCAAAAATGTATGAGTTTACTCCCTCATGTCAGTTTAATTCTGAGTTAAAAATTTAACTTGCCATTCTGCAAATGGGCCTTAGTAGTCCGATCGTGTTCAAGTTAAGCGTCTTACAAGCATTAGCTCATTGGTTTTGTTTTGTTGTTTTTCCGACAGGGTGGATAATTGGTATATGTACATATTGAAACGAATTTAGGGGAAACTCCGCTTATTTGAAACCTTCTGCTAACGTTCTAATCGCTAAACTGTTGAATAAATCACTCCAATATTCTGTATTGCAAAATGGTGTTTATTAGACTACTTTGGGAGTAGTACAATTATACTTCAAAATTATACTTCGCAACTGATAGCGTGTTTAAATCAAACTGATTCCTCAGCTTGCTCTGCTTTTATACTCTCACTTTTCTCGTTCATCAATTTCTCCTAAGGTCTAGTTATTTCGCGAGACTGTATTCCAGAACAATTGTATGGGTCAGTAACTACTTCTGCTGATGACTACATGTGTGTGCGTGAGTAACAGGGATGCACCTTAACGTTAAGCTAATCGTTTATCAAAAAATTTCCACCGTTTCCGTTGAAACACTTCGAAATGTTATCGATAAAGAAATTATCAAGATAAATTGTATCTCGTTTTTAACCGAAACGAAAAGCTTTCGTTAATGTTAAAAATGTTAACAAAAACGTGATACTTTATGTCTGAATTGTGCTGGCAATGCTATAGCCATGGTGAAGCCGTAAGGTGCTAACAGCGAGCGAACATACACACACAAACTCCATGTAATTTGTTTGTGTAATTCGTTGGTGGTAATGTCAAAAATACTCTGAGAAATGTTCGTACTGTCAAAATTCATGAGAAAAGATGCAATCAGCTTGGCTAATGCTTTCACCTTTAATGACTCCGCCATCAATCAGCTTTGCCAGCATAGTTTTAAATTAATAATCAACATAAACGATTTGATTTCGTTTTGATATGGCAGAGAACGAAACAAAATCATTTCGTTAATTTGACGTTCTTAACGTTAATAAACGAAACGAAATGACTTTGTTTCGTTTATTGACGTTAATTATCGTAACGAAATGATATCGGTTCGTTGGTTAAGCATGCCTGGTGAGTAATCTCTTCGTCGCCTTCTATATATGTGAGTAAATGATGATTAATGTGTTTATGTAGCTTGCTTTAATGTTTTTGTTGTTGTGCATTTATTTAATAACAGCTTAGTGATGTTAAAATTCGCCACACTGCCTCCACCTAAGTCGGATCATCCCGATCAGACAAACTTCCTGATCTAAACGTTGCCAGCCTTTCGAAATGAACCACTTTCATTTTGGTTCGTGGTTTGCCAATGGTTTGTAGGCGGTAAACTACATCGTTGATCCGTTTTACAACTTTGTATGGGCCTTCCCAATTACATACACTGCAATTTCGAGGACAAACCTTTTTTTCGTTGTGTGTTGTATAACAGCACCAAATCTCCTTCCCGAAAACCTTCCGAATTCATTGCTTTATCATATCTGGCTTTCATCTTGTCACTCATAATTTTTGTTCGTTGCCTTACAAGATGGTGTATTTCTCTCATCTCTTCTTCCAAGACACCAGTGGATTTTTTGGCATTTCTCTCCGCATCGGCATCTATTCCAAACTTCAAATCAGATGGCAGTCGAAGGTCATTGCCAAAAATTACCTTTGCGGGAGTTTGGCCCGTTGTCTCATGCACTGCCGATCGGTAAGCCATCAAGAATAATGATATATGTGTATCCCACTCTTTATGGGACTTGTTGTTTTTGTTGTAGCAGTGCTTCCTTAAGTGCTCTTCCAAAGTTCTATGGAAACGTTCCACCATACCATCGGACTGAGGATGCAATGCAGTGGTCCGTGTTTTTCGAATGCCCAACTTCTTACACATTTCTTGGAACACAGCTGATTCAAAATTCCGGTCACAATGTAACTCCATTGGCACACCATACCTTGCAACCCAATTGTTTATAAACACTTCTGCTACTGTTTCCGCTTCTTGATTTGGGATTGGGTATACCTCTGACCATTTTCTGGAATAATCGACATCCATAGCAATCATTTAATCTGGCGCACCTGAGTTATATTGCTTCATCTGGGTTTTGGGCCCTTTCGCTCTGCTGCAAACCTCGCAGTTGCCAATCCACTCAATGACCAACTGACGGCAACCAACCCACCAGAATCTCTGCTTAATATTCTCGAGCGTCTTCGTAATTCCAAGTTGACCTCTACTTGGACCGTTATGTAGCTCACTGAGAACGTCGGGAATCCTTTTCCTTGGAAGAACTATCAACTTCCTCTTACTTTGACCATCCTCACTCTCCCATACTCGATGCAAGCAAGCGGATATCAATTCTAAACGGTTCCGCTGCGCCCAATATGACTTCGCAATAGGACTCTCTGCTGACATCTCTTCTTTATTTGGTTTTTCGTTTCTTTCGAGCCCTCACTTAACATGTGACAGATTTGTATCTTCTAACTGACACTTCGTTAGTTGTTGCATGTCCCATTCATCCGAACACATGATAGTCATAAGCCGGACATCTATGATGTCTTCCTTAGCCTCAGCTTTCGAACAGTGTTTGCATTCCAAATTACATGGTATTCGTGACATTGCATCGGCATTCCCAAGGGTACTACCTTTCCGATGCTCAATGAAAAAGTCCTAGCTTTGCAGTCGCTCAATCCACCGTGCGATTTGACCTTCTGGATAACGGAACTGCAGAAGCTATTTCAGCGCTGCATTATCTGTCCTGACGCGAAATCGCTGCCCGAAGAGGTACTTGTGAAAATGTTTAATGCACTCCACCAATGCCAACAGCTCTCTTCGTGTAACGCAATAGTTCCTCTCTGGTTTTCCAATTGATCGGCTGTAATATGCAACTACCTTCTCCTGTGCATCGGCGAGTTGTAATAAAACGCCTCCTATAGCATATCTACTCGCATCTGTATCTAGAAGAAATGTTGCTCCTGGAATCGGATATGCTAACATTGGTGCAGTGCACAAACGCTCTTTCAATGTTTGGGAAGCCACTTCTTGCTCCTTCTTCCATTCAAAAGCTTTGTTTTTTCTTGTAAGCGCGTGGAGGCTATGGGATACGCTGGAAAAGTTTGGTACCAACCGGCGGTAACATGTGCACAGCCCAAGGAAACTTCTTAATTCATGCAAGTTCTGTGGTCTTGCCCAATCCTTTACAGCTTCTACCTTTCATTCGCAGTGCAGATGCCCTCTATCGTTACCTTCTGACCCAAAGAATTTACTTCCTTTTTAAACAGCGAACACATTTTGGGACTTAGTTTCAGACCAGCGCCAGCTATTCTCTGGAAAACTTTCTGCAAGTTCTTAAGATTTTCATCAAAGTTCTTGCCCAATACGATGATGTCGTCCAGGTACACCGAGCAAGCTTTCCAATGTAGTAATTTCAATACCTGATCCATTAGTCTCTCAAAAGCAGCTGGTGCATTACATAGTCCAAAGGCCATTACTGTAAACTGCCAAAGACCATTACAGACACTGAAGTCTGTTTTCTCCCTATCCTCCTCCTCAAGTCCAGCGTAGAAAACCATTTCCTACCAGATAGCGAGTCCAGAGTATCGTCAATTCTTGGCAATGGGTAGCTATCCTTTTTCGTAATGTCGTTCAACTTGCGGTAGTCCACGCAAACCCCAATTGTTCCATCCTTCTTCTTCACAATTACCACCGGTGAGCTCCATGGACTAGCTGATGGTTCGATGACGCCGCTGTCGCTCATTTCTTGTAAGATTTGACTCACAACTATCCGGTTAGCCAGTGGAACACTACGAGGAGCTTGACGGATCGGCCTCGCATCTTCAGTGTCAATTTGATGTTTCACAACGTTGGTATGGCCTGGTTTGGAACCTTCTTGGCCAAATATGTTTGCGTATTTTATGTGAAATTTTTTTATTTATTTATTTAGTATATGATATACAGAGAATCCTACAGACTAGATTACATAAGAATTCATATACTTATATATAATAAAGAACCACTTAACTTAAAGCAGAAAAGAGCATATTTTTAAAGCATTGCCGCGATAAAAAAAAAATTAATACAATGTTTATGATTAATTGAGTTGATTACAATTAGAGCGCGTAATTGGTCCATTCAGCTCATAATTAGACTTAAAATTCTCAAAGGCAAACATATAGGGTTGACGCAAATTACGTTGTGGAACATGGAAGTTCAAAGATTCAAGAATTATTGGATAATCGATTATGCCATTAACAATATCATAAAAGAACATAAATGTCGATATTACCCTTCTACTTTCCAGGGAATGAAGGTTAATTAACTTACACCTTGAAGAATAAGGAGGAAGGGGCTGGGCGAATTTTAAATCAGGTAAACAGTACTTCATAAAAGTTTTCTGAACACGTTCAATCCTCATGTTATGAACCTCATAGTGAGGACTCCATATGATGGAAACATATTCAAGCCTATATCTAACGAACGCATTATACAACAGCTTCTTAGTATATGGGTCCTTAAATTCGGAGCCATTTCTTTTAATAAATGCCAATAAGGCGTAAGCTTTGGGAATTATGAAATTTAGATGTTTAGTAAATGTGAATGATGAATCAAACACAACACATAAATCCCTTATTTTACTTACCCCAACTAGAGCTGTATCAGAAACGAGATAAGTCGAAGTCACTATATTTCTTAACTTAGAATACGTAACGCTGTAACATTTATTGACATTGAGTGCGAGCTTATTTCTACAGCACCAAGCATTAAAATCATTGAGTTCAGTTTGAAGTATGGAAACATCAGACTCTTTTTTAATTTTCTAAAATATTTTTAAATCATCAGCATACATGAGATGACGACATTGCTTAAAACAAGCACTTACGTCATTGAAAAACATAATGAAAAAGATTGGACCAAGGATGATTCCCTGAGGCACGCCCGATGTAGCCACATAAGGTGCTGACTCCACGTCAATAACGACGAAATTGACTCTATTGGATAAGTATGAACTTATCCATTGTAGAAATGAGGAATGAAATCCCCATCTTTCTAGCTTACCCAATAGTACGCAGTGCGATACTCTGTCAAAAGCTTTGGCTAAATCAGTATAAATACAATCAACTTGACAGCCATCCGTGAATGATGAAATGCAATAATTAGAAAACACAGTGAGATTGGACACTGTGGAACGTCCTGGAACAAAACCATGTTGACAAGAACTTAGATAACGATTAACCATGAATGATATTTTAGCCATAACAATTTTCTCAAATAATTTAGATATAACAGGAAGTTTAGAGATTGGACGATAATTTGAAACTTCATTTTTATTGCCACTCTTATTAATTGGTTGAATATACGAAATTTTCCATTCATCCAAAAAAATGCCAGACTTTAGTCATAAATTTAAATACATTAGAGGTTCCGCAACAGAAACCGCACATTGCTTTAAAAAGAAAGATGAAAATTGTTGATAATCGCATTGCTTTGAATTTGGATAGCCTTAATACCCAAAGTAATGTCATCAATATCAAGAACCAATGAGCACAAGTTGAGATAAGACGGTATATTATTGAACATATCACCATTGTCATTCGCTGGATCATCAATCACGAAATTCTCCTTAAAAAGTTCAGAAAAATAGTTAACTTTGTCGAAAGACGATGTGGAATTCTTACCTTGGTTCGACACAGACAGGGGATTTGCCGAAGATGAGCGCTTGGAGCGAATGAAATTCCAAAACGATTTTGGGTTCGATTTAATATTCGTTTCAAAATTATGAATATATTGCTTATATAAAAATGTGTGCGTACCTTAAGTATAGTTGCTTGTACTGTGGGCTACCAGATTCTTTGAAGAGCTTATGAAATTTATTACGTAAGTTTTTAAGTCTCTTTAGATTCCTGGTATACCATATACCGCACTCATTATTATGTAAATTAATAGCAAACTCATAAAATTCAAGCTCCAGTATTAATGGAACATTGCGCTTATCTGTATTGGACAACGGACAGCAGGCGCGAGCCAAATTATAATTTAGATCATTGCTAACAAAAATTAAATCTAGGATTTTACCAAGCGAGTTTACAAAATTATTAATTTGCACTAATTGCAAACTATAAAAATCATCAACAATATGCATTTCACTAGTGTGTAATTGACATTTCTTGGAATAAGAGTATTTTCACCTGGAAGATAACTCCAAATGATTATATTTAAATTAAAATCACCTAATGCACAAAATTGCCAATTCAAATTGGTCTTCGATACGTATATAATATTGTTTACATCAGGGATGGGCCTATTTTAGGCTCCTAAATCATTTTCAGTGCCAGCGTGTGCTTGGTGAGACGTTTATGTGTTTTGGGGTGTTAGGGGAGTAAAAAAATACATTGGAAATATCGTACTCTTCGTCTCAAATGATATTCACCGCAAGAAGCATAGATGAATGGATTTGCAACTCTTTGTTTCGAGAGAGCGCTGTCAAAATGCACATTTTTTATAACATTTATCAATGATGCCACTCCAAACAAAAATGAAAAGATCTGAAAATGGGGATTTTTGACATACATTTCGGCGATTATAGTTTCAATCATTTAATAAAATGATAGTCGTAAAATATTTATTTCCTTAAAGTTATTTTACAATAATACGACTAGTTAGAGTTAAATATAAACAAATCTGAGTAAAACTAACGTTTCGATTAAATTAATTAGTCAAATACTATAACTGCATTTAACTCGCAGTGAAAACCATATATTCTTTTGAAATTTCAGTAAATCGGACCTATGATATAATAGTTAACATTATTTAATGGATAGGGCTTATCCTACATGTCTGGCGTTCCAGGTTCTGTGATCAAAATGGACTGGTTGCATCGGGAGTTCATATTTACAAAACCTGTTTTTAGTGATAACTTTTGAATGGGAAATAATATTTACCCTCCGCCTTCGAACTAATAATACTTACACTAAAACAAGTATTTTTATCCTTTTTCCCATAATTTTTGAACGCTATTCTACAGTTGTAGGTCAAACTAAAGTGTACCAAAATTTGTGGCACGTTTTTCGTTTTTGCTGGCACATTTTTTGTTCTGGCACCCGCTTCAGCTGGCGCGAGGGATTTATCTGTGATTGTTGCCAGCAACAACTAGAAGATGAATGAGAGCGAAAATATGAGAGCGTAAACAAAATATTCGTATCAATCTAATCTATGGCAAGAAGGTTGCGGAAACACTAAGAAACTGAAATGAAAATATTCTCTCTCAACTTCGAAAACCAATTCCCAAACTGTGTTGCAATAGTATGAAAACAAAAATATACATTTTTTGGCAAGAAATACAAAAAAAGGAATAACCATAGACTGAAGTGGACTTTATGTTAAGCAGCGCATTATTGACATTCATTTCGCCTTCACATATATTTAATTATATGCAAGCCGATTAATTTTTCAATATATACATAAAAGTATTTAAATAAGTATTTTTAAAGTAGTAGCATTAGAGGAAGTAGTATTAGAAAAACGTACTAATGCACGTTTCGTGTGCAATCGTCGGAAAACGAAACCCTTTTCAGACTTGTTGGCAATGTTGCCGTGAGCCTAGAAAGAAATATATCAGTTTACAAAAAAAGGTACCAATCGCATAAACAATGACTAACTTTACCAGTTTTATTATAAACTTAACTGCTTTCATTTATAAATTTCAAATTATGGAGGAATTTTAAAATTTCTTCAGCTCACATACAATCCACACTGCAAAAATTGTTGGAGCATGTGTGTTTAATTTAGGGCGACCATTTTTCTAAAACTTGCTTTGTTTATGATTTGAATCATAAAGGAACTTTTAAAATTACAACTGAAAATTCAGTTCGAGTTGTGAATCACAAAAGCGACATTACATATTTGCGGCCTTTAGTGCGAGCGAAGCCGCCAGTAAAGGCTAGTTTATCCTAAAATAATTTTAACATAATGAGCGGTGGCAGCTCTATTTTTCACAAATGCTCTCTCTTTATCAATCTTATGTGTGTTTGTATATTATTCTCTTCCTGTGTTCTTCGCCCCACATACTTGCACTTGCTCGTCCCTCACCTAGCACTTAAATGTGCAAAGCGTGCCCGTATGAGCAAAAGGCTCATACGAGCCGTTTTGCCTATCGCTGGTTTACATGATCTTCATATAGCTTATCAGTACTATTTGATGGTATATAGGAAGCACTAACATAAAGAACCCTAGTTTTACCTCTAATGTAAATATTGTTGTTTTTATACCTTTCATGAAAATGAAATGGTATATTAATTTCGTCACGAAACCGAAAATTGTAAGTCCTTAAAGGAAAATAGATAGACCCACCATTAAGTATACCGAAATAATCAGGTTGAAGAGCTGAGTTGATTTAGCCATGTCCGTCTGTCCGTCTGTCCGTCTGTCTGTTTGTATGCAAACTAGTCCCTCAATTTTTGAGATATCTTGATAAAATTTGGTGAGCGGGTGTATTTAGGTGTCCGATTAGACATTTGTCGGAACCGACCGGATCGGACTACTATAGCATATATCCTCCAAACAACCGATTTTTCAGAAAAAGAGGATTTTTGTAATATCTTACCCAATTTAACAGATTGAAGCTTCAAACTTCACCATATACTTTCGTATATTGAACGTATTGTTGCCTGAAAAAATTGATGAGATCGGTCGTATATATAGTATATATCCCCCACAACCGATTGTTCAGATAAGGAACTTTTCGTAATTACTGCCCTATTTTAAGAGCTAGAGGCTTCAAATTTCAACGAATGCTTACGTATATAGCATATATTGTTGTCCGAAAAAATCATAAAGATCGGTGGTATATATAGTATATATATGGTGGTATATATAGTATATATATATAGTATATATATATATATTTTCGCAAATTTTAGCCCCATTTTAACAGCTAGAAGCTTCAAATTTCACAGAATACTTACGTATATAGCATATATCGTTGTCTGAAAAAATCATAGAGATCGGTTGTATATATAGTATATATCTCATACAACCGATTGTTCAGATAAGAAACTTTTCGCAATTTCTACCCCATTTTAACAGCTATAAGCTTCAAATTTCACCGATTGCTTACGCATATAGCATATATTGTTGTCTGAAAAAATCATAGAGATCGGTTGTATATATGGTATATATCTCATACAACCGATTGTTCAGATAAGAAACTTTTCGCAATTTCTACCCCATTTTAACAGCTATAAGATTCAAATTTCACCGATTGCTTACGTATATAGTATGTATTGTTGTGTCAAAAAATCATAGAGTTCGGTGATATATATAATATATATATGATGGTATATATAGTATATATATATAGTATATATATATTTTTTTTGCGATTTCGGCCTCATTTTAACAGCTATAAGCTTCAAATTTTACCAAATGCTTACGTGTATAGCATATATTGATGTCTGAAAAAATCATTGAGATCGGTGGTATACATAGTATATATCTCATACAACCGATTGTTCAGATAAGAAACTTTGCGCAATTTCTGCCCCGTTTTAACAGCTAGAAGCTTCAAGTTTCACAAAATGCTTACGTATATAGCATATATTGTTGTCTGAAAAAATCATAGAGATCGGTGGTATATATATTATATACTTCATATAAACTGTCATTTTTGCCCCTTTTTTACGGCTAGAAGCTTCAAAATTCATCAAAGACGTGATTCGTAGTCATAGTTTTTACATGCAGACCACAAAAAACGTGAAGCTTTGCATCCTCACACAGATTACCTATCTATTTTTTATTTTATATTTATCTTAAAAATCGTTTAGATATGTTCAAATTTCACCAAATGCTTACGTGTATAGCATATATTGTTGTCTGAGAAAATCATAGATACCGGTGGTATATATAGTATATATCTCATACAACCGATTGTTCAGATAAGAAACTGCGCAATTTCTTCCCCATTTTAACAGCTAGAAGCTTCAAATTTCACCAAATGCTTACGTGTATAGCATATATTGTTGTCTGAAAAAATCATTGAGATCGGTGGTATATATGGTATATATCTCATACAACCGATTGTTCAGATAAGAAACTGTGTGCAATTTCTGCCCCTTTTTAACAGCTAGAAGCTTCAAATTTCACCATATGCTTACGTATATAGCATATATTGTTGTCTGAAAAAATAATAGAGATCGGTGGTATATATATTACATACCCCATATAAACTCTAATTTTTGCCCCCTTTTTACGGCTAGAAGCTTCAAAATTCATCAAATTTCATCAAATAGTTACGTTTACGTCATATATTGTTGAAATACGTGATTCGTAGTCATAGTTTTTACACGCAGACCACAAAAAACCTGAAACTTTGCATCCTCACACAAAGTACCTACCTGTTTTTTATTTTATATTTATCTTAAAAATCGTTAAGGTATGTAAATCTGTTCACTATATATTTCTTATCTTATACATCCGATTATTCGGAGATTACGGATAAGATTATTGTTCAGCCCCATTCATGAAAGGTATGAAGTCTTCGGCACAGCCGAAGACAGTCCCGTTTTTACTTGTTATTTTTTTTTTCGGCCTTTCAAAAGTTATATGAAGAAGAATTTGCGAGCTCTAGGCCACACATATATATGAGTAATAAAAATGCAATGAATTACAATACCATATATGTTGTATTTATTTATTTTGTCGATATTTCAATTTCAATTAGAAATCATCTTCAGGGCTGTAAAATATACATTTTTCTGTAAAACCATAAATGCACAAACATAACCTAACACTTACACTTGTGAATGCACCTTGTCGACTAATTTAAAATTTCAGTAAAGAACAGAGAATATCACAGAAAACAAAGATGTACACAAATAATAAACAGTAATAATAAACAAAATATCTGCTAACAACAACATATTGTAACGAATTTACTTTTATTTGCAATCTTCTGCTAAGTTCGAATCACTAAACTGTTGAATAAATAACTCAAATATTGAATAATGGAAAAATGGCCTTTATTAAAGTACTTCACAATAACACTTATACTTTGCAACGAATAGCTTGCTTAATAATGAAACTGATCTATTGCCCGACAGATAGCGTGCTTAACTGAAACTGCTTCTAGCGCCTCTACCGCTGGTGCTTTTATACTCTGTGATTTCCTCGTGACATCTTCTAGGCGCTTCCAGAATTTACTTAGTTACCGCCATATAATTATAACTACAGATGCACGTATATAGCTTCTCATATGCGTGTATTTGTGAGCGACGCTTCCACAATTACAATTGCATACTTTTAGGAGCATCTCAGATAAGATATCTGCATGCGTTTGTGCATCTCTTTTCTGCTGCGTGTACGTACATATGTATGTGTAGACATATTGATTTATTCGTTTACGAACATACAAGTGTAGCAGCTTGCTTCATTGTTGTGGCTTTATTTGCTTAGTATGAGATTAGTGATGGGTGTATCACTTAGTGTCACTAATATTCGTCACAATATATATTAACTTATTGGACAGCCTCAGCATTATTTTTGCTAGCTTCTCTTCATTACCAAATGCCTGTATGCGTGAGCAATGTTGTCGGTGTCGCTCTTAAAATTCATGCGTATGTCATTAGGTGTATTGATAATATGTAGCATTTCGAGAGTGTACCGTTTAGAATATTGTTTTTCTTCTTGAAATATTGTCACATTCTCTAAAGCTGGGGACATTGGTCCTTTATCGGTAACCGTATCGGTAACCTTATAACAGCTGATTCGACCAATCTTTTGAGAATCAATGCATTCGATTATTGGTGCCGCTAAGGTCGTAACCGTATCGTAGCCAACCAATTGGGTTTTGGTTTACCGTCGTAACTATAAACAGCTGATTACGTTAGGGATACGGATACAGCGATACGACATACGGCACCAATGACTCCGGCTTAAGTCCGGAGAGTGTCCCGTGGTCTTGCAATGATGCGATAAAGCCATTCTATTGTCGTTAGAGTGGTCGCAATTTTTGATGTTCGATTTGTGAGCGGAAATCCTTGTCTTTAGTTTTGATTTAGTAGTACCCACATATACTTTGTTGCATAAGTGGGACCCGTCGCCATTACATTTAATTTTGTATATTACGTCGGATTTCTCGTATTTTTCGATTTTGCTTTTTGTATTGCTGTATATTTGTTGTAGGGTATTCTTTTACTGGAACGCGATTTGAAAATTTTCCTTGTCATACATGTTTGAAAGTTTTATTCGGTTAGACAAACCAGGTACAAATACGGCAGTCTTATATATTTTATTTGTGTTTTCTTCTTTGTTTTTATTCGTAGCGTAAAATTGGTGGATATAACCATTAATAAGGTGGATCGGAAACTCGTTGTTTTGAAGTATTTTTTTATGATGCTTATATTTTTCGGGTGATATATTCTGTCGCTGATAGAGAGAACTCGCCTGATAAAATTTTTGGAAGTGTTTATTATTATACTCCTATCATGTTTCGAGTTAAAACTTATTAACCTCCCGGAAGCCGTAGGCTTTTTATGCCAGTCAAAGGTTAGGTGGTTGTTATTTCTTATTACTACCGTGCCCAGAAACGGCAACATTCCATTATTTTCCATCTCAGATGTGATTTTTATAGAGTCATGAAATGAGTTCAAGAGGCCCAGCATTTCTTCAACGGTATCGGTTTTCAAAATAGCGAATAAATCGTCAACGTACTTTGTGAGCAGACGAGGTTTGTGCCATGATTCTTCCTCAAATTTCAATAGTAATTCCTCCATTACTATATCTGCTATTACCGGTGATGCTGGTGAGCCCATGGGCATACCCGATCGTTGTTCATAAACTTTGGTGTTGTATTTAAAGTATCTGTTATCTTTTATACAGAAGCGTACAACGCTTAAAAATAGCTCTTTGGTAAGGGTTGTGTGGGGTTCTATTTGGTCCCATTTGGGCGATATGATTTATATGGCATGGTTTATTGGGATACTAGGAAACAGGAACACAACATCAAACGATACAAGACTCTCATCATCATAAATATATGTATTTTTAATCTTATTCTTGAACTCAATCGCTTCTTTACATTTTACTTGGACTCTTTAGTGATATTTTTCAGGAAATTAACAACATATTTACACAAATTATACGACGGAGAATTAATGGACGAACATATAGGTCTAAGTGGAGTTCCTTCTTTGTGGATCTTTGGTAGTCCATACAATCTGGGCGCATTGGCCATTCTGCTCATTAGGTTATATTTTTCTTTTACACCTATCATTTGATTTTTAAACAGTTTTTCTACGATCTCGTTATTCCTTTATTGCAATTTATTAGTGGGATCACGTTTTAAAACACGGTATGAGGAGATATCGTTAACTAATGTTTGCAATTTTCTATCGTAATCGGATTTTCCATTACAACTGTTACGTTTCCTTTGTCTGCATTGAGAACTAACAGTTGGTTATTTTGTTTGAAGAATTTCTTTGTCGTTTGTAAGGTATCCAAAACATATTTATCACGCACGCTAATGTTTGTTCTATTGAGGTGTTCCCGTATTAATGTAGTCAATTGTTTCTCTCAATCTCTTGTTGCCTTTTGCCTTTGATCGTCTGTATAAAGTCTTCGCCGTCTGCGATAAGCTTAAATAAGGGAAATTCTTTATTAGTTGTTGGTATGGAGTATTTCGGTCCCAGGGAGAGAATCCACTGCACGTCCATCGGTATACTAATATTTGTGGTATTGTGAAACTACTCGGGTACATTTTATATGTTAAATAATTGGGTCTGTTTCTCTTTGAGTCTCTCAAATTCGTTTATTTGTATTTTTCTAATTTTGGCCCTGAGGTTTTGAGACAATACTCTTTCACTATCAAAAATACTTTAGAATCCTCCGCGTTAAGCTTTATTTGTAATCTATTGTTTAATTTATTTACCTCTCTCCCTTTTTGTTTTTGTAGATCATGCTTAATTTTAATAATAAGATTTATTAGTTTTTTCTGCACCGTAGACAAGTACGTTTCTATTGAGTTGGTGATTTTCTCTGATATCTTTTCATTGTTGGTGTTGCATTTTAAAATTTACGATATGTTCTTGGTAGCATTGCTAATGAAGTTGAGTATGACACCACTTTTTCTGCATCTCACTAGAAACTTTATGGATTGAGACAGCTTTGTGAGTTGTTGTGTATTTTGGCGATAACGTTTTGTACACTTGTTGGTTTCTATGTCGTATTCATCTTTAACACGTCTGTAAATATTTACTGTGTTTTTGTTGTTACGGCGTGCTCTCCGTTCCATATTTGTTGTTTTTATTTTTTTTTTTTTTTATTTTCGGCCTTTCAAAAGTTATATGAAGAAGATTTTTCATTTCATTTCATTTCATTTTTTATTCATTTTCTTTCAAAACAGCATATATGTTACAATAGCGACTTAAATTAAATTAACCATAATTACAGAACGAAAAGTAAGGCATTCTGTAAAAATATATGTATTTTAGTATCGAATGCCATCTCCGAATAAAATTGAATTCAAAAACATGTAAAATAGTGCGTGGGGTGAAGTTTGATTAAAAATAATGAGTAATAAAATATATTAATACAATATGTACATATACTTTTTTAAGTGCTATGGTTCAGCAAAATTTTGATGTCTTCGTGTGATTTCTCTAGTAGAAAAGATTTAACCTTTCCCAAAAACTCATTCAGATTTCTAGTGACACGTATACATGCAGGCAACGCATTAAAAGCTTTACAAGAAACGATAGTAAAGAAGTTGTTGAAACTGGTTGTTCGAGAGGTCGGGACATACACAAGTCCATATGAGTTTTGCCTCAAGTTATAACTATCCGATACCAGGCTATGTAAATACCCACAGCGAATGAAAAATATCTTTAACGTTTTATAGCAGTACATATGCTTAACAGGAAGAACTTTCAGATCCCTAAACAACTCCATAGAGTGGTGAAAACGATCAACATTACATATTTTTCTTATGACCCATTTTTGAATAGTTAGAAGCTGCTGGATTTTATTACCTGCAGCGCCACCCCAACAGGTTATACCATATTGGAGCTTGGAGTGGACTAAAGCGTAGTAAATAGTTTTAAGTGTTTCGTTTGAACAAACTTTTCTTAAATTGTAAAAATAACGAACGGAAGATCGCAAGTAGGACTTCAAACGAGAAATATGCGTAGACCAACTCAAGTTTTGGTCAACAATAACACCAAGATATTGGAAGTCGCTTACTTTTTCAATAGTGAAGCATTTATCGGAACAACTTACTTCAGCTTTAAACGATGCACAGAACAGAAAATTATTTAGTACAAAACGTTTGCAGTCAGTAGCATGGAATACAATGGCTATGTCAGGTGAGGATTTTGGATGCAAATTGAAATACATCAACTTCGTTTTCTTGCTGACACAGAGCTTATGTGCTGCAAACCACACTCTTAGCAAATGCACATCGTTATTGATTCCTGCTACTAAATCCATCTTTGCTTTCTGTTTATGATATTCTCCGTTCTTTACTGAAATTTTAAATTACTCGGTAAGGTGCATTCACAAGTGTAAGTGTTAGATTATGTTTGTGCATCTATGGTTTTTATAGAAAAATGTATCTTTTACAGCCTTGAAGATGATTTCTATTTGAAATCGAAATATCGACAAAATAAATAAATACAACATATATGGTATTATAATTCATTGCATTTTTATTACTCATATATATGTGTGGCCTAGAGCTCGGAAATTCTTCTTCATATAACTTTTGAAAAGCCGAAAAAAAAATTAAAAAAAAGAACAGCAATTATGGAACGGAGAGCACACCGTAACAACAAAAACACAGTAAATATTTACAGACGTGTTAAAGATAAATACGACATAGAAACCAACAAGTGTACAAAATGTTATCGCCAAAATACACAACAACTCACAAAGCTGTCTCAATCCATAAAGTTTCTAGTGAGATGCAGAAAACGCGATGTCACACCCAACTTCATTAGCAATGCTACCAAGAACATCTCGTACATTTTAAAATGCAACACCAACAATGAAAAGATATCAGAGAAAATCACCAACTCAATAGAAACGTACTTGTCTACAGTGCAGAAGAAACTAATAAATCTTATTATTAAAATTAAGCATGAACTACAAAAACAAAAAGGAAGAGAGGTAAATAAATTAAAGAATAGATTACAAATAAAGCTTAACGCGGAGGATTCTAAAGTATTTTTTGATAGTGAAAGAGTATTGTCTCAAAACCTCAGAGCCAAAATTAGAAAAATACAAATAAACAAATTTGAGAGACTCAAAGTCAAACAAACCCAATTACTTAACACACAAAATGTACCCGAGTGGTTTTACAATACCACAAATATTAGTATACCGATGGATGTGCAGGGGATTCTCTCCCTGGGACCAAAATACTCCATACCAACAACTAATAAAGAATTTCCCTTATTTAAGCTTATCGCAGACGGCGAAGATTTTATACAGACGATCAAAGGCAAAAGGCAACAAGAGATTGAGAGAAACAATTGACTACATTAATACGGGACCACCTCAATAGAACAAACATTAGCGTGCGTGATAAATATGTTTTGGATACCATACAAACGACAAAGAAATTCTTCAAACAAAATAACCAACTGTTAGTTCTCAATGCAGACAAAGGAAACGTAACAGTTGTAATGGAAAAATCCGATTGCGAAAGAAAATTGCAAACATTAGTTAACGATATCTCCTCATACCGTGTTTTAAAACGTGATCCCACTAATAAATTGCAAGATAGGAATAACGAGATCGTAGAAAAACTGTTTAAAAATCAAATGATAGATGTAAAAGAAAAATATAACCTAATGAGCAGAACGGCCAATGCGCCCAGATTGTATGGACTACCAAAGATCCACAAAGAAGGAACTCCACTTAGACCTATATGTTCGTCCATTAATTCTCCGTCGTATAATTTGTGTAAATATGTTGTTAATGTAATATTCTTTTTTGGCGACCTTTTTATTTAAAGATATTGGTTTTATGTGTACCGGCTCGAGGTCAATATATTTAGTAATAAAAACATCAGTTTTTATTTTTCATTCCGATATATTTCGGTTACACGTCGGTAACCGTCTTCAAGGGACTATACAAAACTATGTAAAAACAAATTTTCATACATGTAATGTGCCATATTTTATAAACACACATACATTTTTGAGTTAAACGTCCGTTCGCGTTGGCGTGAAGTTTTGTACTATCGATTTTGTTGTGAGTAAAGCTGGAGACATTGGTGCTTTATCGGTAACCGTATCGGTAACCTTTTAACAGCTGATTCGACCAACCTTATGAGAATCAATGCAATCGATTATTGGTGCCGCTAAATTCGTACCCGTATCGTAGCCAACCAATTGGGTTTTGGTTTACCGTCGTAACGATAAACAGCTGATTACGTTAGGGATACGGATACAGCGATACGACATACGGCACCAATGACTCCAGCTTAAGTGTCTGTACAAGTGAGCGAGGTTGATCGTGTCTGTTTTGAAATTTTGTCGTATGTCTGGTGGTGTATGTATTATGTGTAACATTTCCAGTGTTAATCTCTTTCTATAGTGATTTTGTTGTTGTAATACCGACGCTTTCTCAAAGTTCGGACAGTGGCCACTAGATGTAAAGGGCTGTTAGTGCAGTTTTTTGGTCATTTAAATTATGATAATGTTTCATGTCCGATTTGTGCTGTGCTATTTTCGTTTTTAACTTCGATTTGGTGGTGCCTACGTAAATACTTCTGCATGCTTCGTAGTTGTTGCCATTGCACGGAATTTTGTAAATGATGTTGCTTTTTTCCATAGGAGGTATTATGGACTTGATTTTATTGAACATGCTTTTGAGTGTGTTGCAGGGTTTATGGGCTATTTTAAATTGTTTATTATTGTAACAGTTGGACTTGATTAGACCCTCTGATAGTTGAGGTACGTAGATTACCGATTTAAACGTTTTTGGTGTTGAGGATTTTTCAAGATTACCTGCACACATTGATGTTCTTATTAATGTCCTTATAATATTTTCAGGAAAATCATTTAGTTTGAGTAGCGAAAAAATTGCCTGTCTAATTTCTTTATGATAAACATCGTCTGATATCTGTAGCATGCGTCGTATACAGCTCATTGCTGTATTCATAATCATACTCTTCGGGTGTTTAGAGTAAAAATTTATTAGTCGCCCTGACGCAGTTGGTTTCTTATACCATATAAGTTTTAACTGGCTATCTCTTTTTATAACCATAGAATCTAAATAAGGTAGTTTTCCTTCCTCTTCCTGTTCTATGGTGAGCTTTATGTTTTTATGAAAAGTGTTCAGCGCGTTCAGGGTATTCTGTATTTCATCATGTTTTACAATTGCGAATAAATCATCCACATATTTTGTCATAATTCTTGGTTTTTGCACTAATTTTTCAATCGTATTGTTCAAAACTTCTTCCATTATAATGTCCGCGATAACTGGAGATGCCGGCGATCCCATGGGCATACCCCTTAATGGTGTATAAACCGTGTCATTGAATTTAAAGTATCTGTTTTCTTCGATACAAAACTTTAATATGTCCATAATAAGTTGTTTTGCAATATTAGTATGTTCTTTTATAATCGTTTACGGTTCCCGGTGAGTACGCGTGTGAACAACCTATGATATCATTGCTCGGGGAGAATACTGGGCGAGATGTCCCCGACCGCCAAAACGCCCAGACAGGGTAAAAAAATCAAATTTGTAGGTTTAAAAAAACTCAATTTATAAATTGGGAAAAATGTTGCCATCACTCCCGGAAGGAGTCTTTCTGGTGGGCATTCGCCCGAACGATTGGTCATGCGACATTATATTAAGGAAAAAAAATTTGTAAATTGTTAGCTTAAGTAATGGTGTGAAAAAAAACTTCTATCTAAAGCAAAACGCAAGGCAATTAGGGCCTACAAAAAAGTCAAAATTCACCCCACTTCACCCTATATTATAGACGATGATTGGTAAAAAAAAGTATATATATAAAACAAATGTGCGCGAGGGAATAAAAAAAGATTCGCGAGAATAAATACTAAAATTATTGGTTCCATAATCGTATCACCAAAAAAAGATTCGAAAACTGGAAAAATGCGATTAGACAAATATATACTACAGGTGGTGATGGGAATGCTGACATGCCATCATTAGAAGGCACAGGAAAACGATTTTGTTACATATAAAAAAAAAAAATTCACTCACACTTGTCCCTAGTGCTCCCAACCGCAGTCATGGGGGTATTAGGGGTCCACCTCTGAGACTGGTTGGGGCCACTAGGGTCAGCCCCAGATACACACAGGTTGGTCCCAACATACCCAGCCGCAACGCAGAGGCGGTCTCCAGGGACGCGCTAGTGGGACTGGTGGGGGGTGTTGAGGTCTCCCGTCATTCACCTTGGACACCCCTCCTGCCTCCACCGCTATGGGTGGAGCGGCTTCAATGCCAGCTCCCCAGACTGGTGGGACAGGAAAGGGTGTCGCCTTGAATCCCAGCTCAACCCGTCACAATCCAGGTGGTATTCTGTGGTACCACCTGAGACGTGGGCTGAGCTGGGGTCCTACTATTCACACACACACTCACACCAGGCAATACAAATTCGGCAGATAAAAGAAGTTATAAAAATTAAACGTTACAAAAAAAAAATAAAACCCTCAATTAGCGGACCTATATGTACCAAAGCCGACTAAGGGACAACATCAGGTAACAAAACCCCAATTACAAAAAAAAATTAAGTGCGTGCAGCACTGACTCATCGGGTGAATACAAAATCCGGAAGACTTGACGTGTAGTCTCGTGGATCCCTCAGCTACCGGAGACGATGATCACTCCGGACACCCTGATCCGTTCAACCATCCCACCGCAACGCAGGTGGCTGCTCCTGCGGCTGCTCACCTCGGACTGGTGGGATGGTCAGCTTCCCAAGTTGACCAGGAATGACCCTCGCAACCAGTGCCTCAGGAACCACGTTGGGCGCCACCTGTTATGGAATACGCATCTACTATGGGAGCAGCAAGGAAGGCAGTCGGCATGATCTGGGGGTGCACTGTGGCTAGTCATGTCGGCTGGGTTGGGTTCTTGCCAACCTTGCTGTCCTGCGCCATAACAGAAAAAAAGTTCCTATCATGCCTATTCAAAACTAACAGAAGCGCAGAGACGACTCAAAACGCTTGAAATTCAAATTAAAACGACATCCGGTCGAACCGGATGCCACTGACAGACCGTTAAAACACTCAAATTCAAAATTCAAAAAAAGAAACTGCGGAAAAAACTAACCGCAAAAAAAAATTACCGAACCGGATATGACCGGTTACTAACTGTTGAAAATCAAAATACAAAAAAAACGCTGAAAATTAAAATAAAAAGAGAAAAGGGGAATAAACCAAAAGGGCCGCGGGTCTTGGTGCGACGCCCGGTGCTTAGCCCACCCTCAAAAACACGGCCACCGAAGCACCTATTTTTCGGTGGCCCCTTACCTGGAAACCCTATGCCCTCTAAATGAAACAGAACATCAGCATTCCCATTTTACTTTACAAGTTTACTTAAGATTCATTATATTTAAAAAAAAAAACTTAGACAAAATATATACTTAATAAATATTAGGTAAATTTCTGAAGATTTATATTAACGAATGGTCAATCTTATAAAATCAACGTCAAAAAGAACTGCCTCATCCTTGATAGTTGATTTGATTCTATATCTTCTTCACGTCTCATTAGTGAATAAAAAGGCTTAATCAAAAAAAAAAAAAAGGCAAAAAGGTGTAACCTGAGAAAATTGATTAGTCTGTTCTGATGTTGACTTTGTAAGACAAACGTTCTGATATAATCGTAGTTGATTGCCACTACTATGTGTAGGCATGGCAATAAATACAATACAACTAAGCCCATACTAAGGCTTATTCAAAAATATGATAAGGGAACCCTAAGGCAAAAGGAAATTTTTCAATTTTATGTATTACCCAATATGTAGTACGTAGTAAGATATATTTGTTATTTTCTAATTTTATCCAATATATACTACCTTAGCTTATTTTCTTTTACTTGACTATTGTAATCTATGGTTTTCTGAAGATTTAGCTTATTTTATTGCAAGTGCCTTTATTTTATTTAGCTTAATTCAGTGTAGCGTAGTTCTATTTAATTCAATTTTATTTTATTTCAGGTTAATTTACTTGGATTGGTTTACGTTTATGCCGTTGCAGCACAAAAGTTCACTAAAACTAACTAATCGGTTGTACTTGCAACCTTTGTTTATACCTTTATAGGCGTAAGATAAGTAAAATAATAAAGTATTAATATTGGTCTTATCGTGTACAATATTACTACTGACGATTTATTGCTTACTCAGTCACCTGTTTTATTCTTACATTTACCCCTATGCTGGGAGAAAATAACGTTCATTCTAAGAGATGCATTGGCTCAAACTCAGAAGAAAAACAAAGATCTTTGTCCCACTATTCAGAGTTACGCTTTTGACAATACCTGAGGTAAGCTTTGGCGAAACTTACAGCTAAACCGGAAGCACTTGTCTGTGCAGCTAAAATGTAATGACATATTTTTAAATTTCATAAATGGTAATAATGGAGGAGATTCATAAAAGATCACCTATCGCAACAAAATTAACTTGAAGCAGCATAAAGTGCAGTAATTATAACTAACCGCTCCCTGCTTATGTGATGTTGTTCGGCTTTAACAAAATATTTTTCCAACATGTATTAAATTGTCGATACGGTCCTGAAATCTGTAAATCCCTACCAGTTTTACAGCTAAATCAGCAAACTCAGCGGAATAGAGTTCGTGCTAAGGGCTTTGAATTTCTAAATCTATCGAAAACGAGCTTTACCATGACAGGCTTGGAAAGTTGTATAGTCTTCTTACATCACCTAAGCTGGATACTAAAAAAAAATTGTTCGTTGTTTTACTGTGTTGCGGTCTGCTGCATGTATTGAGGAAAATGTAATCTTTAATGCATTTGCTATTTAAAATATATGTTTTCTATAAAGAATGCCGTATACAATTACTTATTCGCTTATAAATAAAAACTAATAAATTTTCACATTTTTAGTTTGTCCGTATTACGTAACGAACTCACCATGTTTCGAACGTCGTTGTTGTTGTATGTAGTGTTGCAGCAGGCCCATGTTCGGGCCCTGTTGTTGTTAAAGTAGGTGAGGTTGCAGCAGGCCTATGTTCAGCGGCCTGGCTGTTGGTGTAGTTAAAGCTGACGGTGTTGCAGCAGGCCTATGTTCGACGGCCTTGCTGTTGGTGTGGTTAAAGCTGGCGGTGTTTCAGCAGGCCTATGTTCGGCGGCCTTGCTGTTGGTGTGATTAAAGCTGGTGGTGTTGCAGCAGGTCTATGTTCGGCGGCCTTGCTGTTGGGGTGGTTAAAGCTGGTGGTGTTGCAGCAGGCCTATGTTCGGCGGCCTTGATGTTGGTGGTAAGTCCGGTGGTTGTTGCGCGTTTGGTTGGCGCGGACAGTGGTGGTTGCGCGTCGAAGCGGTTGTTATGGGCACTGCGATGGTGGTTGGCGCAGTTGGTAGTGGTTGCGCTAAGCACACTTAAAGAGCGTGCTTGATGATGCGCGGTTCCTAAAAATTTTCTTGCGCCGTCGTGCAGTTATTGCATCTACTGCCGAAATGAATGAGTGCTCGTTGTTAGTTTTAAACTCTCCGTAGTATTGTTATGGCCGACAATTAGTTTGGAGGCAACTGTAGCTTTGTTGCAGACCAAGAGAAAAACGTGCAATTTTCTCATATACACAGCCGCCCCCTTTTATGAGCATGGAAAAATAAATGCTTATTTAAAGTATAGCAGACACATCTAAGATTTTAGCACGATTCCTTTGTTTTCAATAAAAACTTGCACCCTTCACCAAACTGCTGTGAATTAGTTTTCTATCAACCCATTAGCGGCATCTCCTCACACAAGTGAATTGCTGTTATTTTTCCACACAGTTCTAACGCCAATATGCGAAAACTGTGCCGCTTTTGTAGCACTATCTTATTTTATATCGGTTCCTTTATTTATCGAATTCTTTTCAGCTAACGAAGATTTTGTAAAGCGCATCGCCCAATTTACGCCACCGAACTACACGCAACATTTCTAATAAGTGCCAAATAACGCAACAAAACTCGCGAACTATTTGCTACGGCCGAGTTTTCCCACCACCTTTTCGCAAAATTAGCCACACACGTCATGGTATCGTCAAATAATTTTTCTCTTCCATTCAGCGATGGAAAAACGCAGTAATCTAAGTATGGCGGCGATTATCGATTGGTTTATTGTTATGGTTAGCTCATCCCTACAGCCTTATTTATACATGTCGCGTTCCGGCTGTCAAACCTTTGTGTTGATGTTAGGTGAATGGAACGTAGAGAAAGCGTAAAACTTTGCAACTTTTGTGTGTTGTGGGATCGTCGTGCGCTAAATTAGGTAAAATTTTACCACCACGACAGTGCGTAATTGCCCATGCATCGGATGCATTTTGCGTTTGCCATCTCCTTTTGACAATCTCTATGCCAGTACAATGAAACGAATAAAATCTGCTGATGACATGAGCCACCTACACAATTGAGCCAGGTGTTATTGAAAATTCGTCAATGTCATGGGAATTTTTGGCAATGCCACCCGCACGAAACTAACAAAATATTGTTTTAACCACCCCAGGCAGACATGAGTGAGGGTGAATCCTAAACTTTTTCCTATCATCAGCCAACTGGTACGTTCCAAGGGTGACTCTCCCAAGTGGACCATAACAAGAAATTCTATTTCACTAGGAATAATTTTGGATGCGGTAGAGACAGCTATCTGTATCGAATGACAAATACATGGTACTAGTTTTATTTTCGGATTGAGCCCTTTCAATCGAGCGATTACACCTCTGTTGACACCGGTCATAATATTAACATTGTCCGTTCCTAGACCTACCATATTTGCTATGCGTAAATTGCACTCTTCCAGCGACTTAAGAATTGATTTAACAATGCCCTACGATGTATAGTCTTTTATCTCAGCTAATTTTAAAAAAGTATTTATAATTTGTTTGGAACTTTCGCTATAGTAACGAATGACAATACCCAGATACTTTTTCATGCTAATGTCAGTTGACTCGTCTATTATCAGACTAAACTTATTTGTTTTAATGTCATCCATTAATAATTTTTTGAAATGAGGAAATAATAAATTTTTTATGACAGCGCTTCATTTTGTCCTACCAATCTTTAAACTGACTGCAGTTTCATTATCGTCAAAATATGTCTTTGTAATCGATCAAATGATCAACAGATAAAATCGAAGTATGCGCAGCAATATAAACTGCATTTGCTAATTCTGCCTTTACTACGCTGTTATTTACCGTCACTGATCGAAAAGGTGAAGGTGGTGGTATATCCCGGGAAAAAGGAGACATTGCATTTGCATGCTTTTTAGTTTTCGCATGTAAAATCAAGCCATACAACTTCGGCTTCAATATGCAGTGACAATATTTGCAAGCAATATTGTCTCCATCGTAGCTAATCCGCTTCTCAAATCGTTTGTCATTCAACCAAGATGATCGAACGCCTTGCTTGTACTTTCTAATGTGAAAAATTAAACACAAAATAATGCACCAATTCACCAAGGAAATACAACCTCTTTTCACTTGTACACGGCTCTTCGTCAGTGCTGCTATCGCTGCTGTCATTCCTAAAATAAAAAGGTGTAATAAGCAAAGAATTTCAATGTAAAAACGGCTAATTTGTAATACCTTTCCATTTCGACGGTCTATTATGAAAAAACGTGCACATGAATAAGCGATGGACTATTAAATTTTGAAGTAGCAATTCGACTACCAAGTTTTGAACAATTTGATAGCCATAAGGCAGAGTGCACACGGGCGATATTTATATTCTAAAAAGTTCTGTGAAAATAATTTGGCAAATTACAAAATTTTTTTAGCTAAAATAGCTAACTCGATTAAAAAAATAGCTAATAGTTAAACCCGAATTTCTATAGCTAAACGCCGAGAAAAATAGCTAAATCTAGCTATAAAATAGCTAAAGTGGCACCAAGGATCTGCATCCACCGAAGGTTTAAACGATGATAAATGTAGCCATTTATAGAGCACCCTAACATCCAAATCAGCATTAGAGTTACTCCCAAAAACAATTTCACACGCCTTTTGATTAGTTTTCATGTTGTTTTGTTTTGCTTTCGTTTTTGCACTACTTGAGTTAGCAGTACTGAGCGGAGCGCCCAGGAACAGTAACAGCATTATTGGAAGCAGTAGCAGCGGCATTAGCAAAGCCCAAACTTTTATTTGCTGATTTCCACTCATAGCCATGGCAGAGGCTTCACCATCAGCAGCAAGGCACTCAATTACAGGAACAACATTAGTCGAATTAGGAAGTTGGAGAGTGAGAGACTCGGCATCAATCTGCTTTTTATTTACTGAATTACTCTCTCTCTCTTCTCTCTGCGTTGCTTTCCTTTGATAGTCATCCTCTAGTCCCTCCGTCCATGCTGTGATGTCATTTGAAATATTAATCTTGCTAGTTGAGACGTTTTCCTGGAGCTGTTCACAGTTAATAACTACTTCAGCCTCTTGGCATCTTCCCAATATAGCTCCTTTCATCAGTATGAGTAGTGACTTGAACTCATTGAGTAATCTTACCGGAATACGTCCATCTTGTATTGTCATAGCCAGGGTTTTTCCTACATATACGTTCGGTGTTGATCTGTTTGATGCTTCGACAACCCAGAATTTGTTTGTCCCACAATCTCCATCAACCTTCGCCCAGATGACTGCTTCTGATTTTGGGGGTATTTGCTGACTCTCTTCCACCAGCACTCGTTTACTGCTGTAGCCTCTCGTAGCCGAAATTAAGTGGCACATCCATGTTTTTATATGGCATCGTCTTGCTGTGCGTATCGATCTTGATGCCTTGTTCGATTAAGAAGTCCACTCCAATTATGATTTCATCAACAATCTCTGCCACTATAAAACTGTGTAGTACCGTAACGTTCCCAATTGCTACTTCTCCAATTATATGGATGTCCTCTCCAGTGGCTGTACGCAATCTTGTCCCATGCAATGGTCTTATTTTCTTGTAGACTAAATCCGATCGAATGATGTAATTAGATGCACACGTATCTACAGTCAGTAAACGTTCCTTTCCATCCACATGTCCTCCGACAGTAAGATTGCTCGCCTTCTTCCAATTTTCGAGATAGAGATTATGGGGCATTCAATTGCGGGAGCTAGCTGTCACCCTTGCGGCTGACCCGCTTTAGTAGTAGTAGTGATTTATTTATTTTCTCGCAACTAGTAATTACAAAAGTAAAGCAAAATGAATTAAACTATAAATATATAAAAATAAATAAAGAAAGATTCCAGACAATAACAATAAATGTTGTGTGTCTTAATATCACTTATAACTACACAACTCATTTATGAAAATTCGTTGACAATAAGTTCTCTATGCTTAAGGCAATTTCTTATATAAACAAAGAGTGAATTATAACCCTTAAGGATATTTGCCACCTTCTGCAGATCTAAAACTTTCTCACCAAAACAATTAAGCCCTATGTCTTTATATATAGGACATATCCCAATGATAGGTGTCTTCAGCTACACATAAATTGCACATAGAACAGTTTTTGGAAAAAGCATTTTTAAAACATCGAGCATTAAGATTTAGCAAGCCACCCCTTGCTCGGAAAATCAGACTTATGGCGTATGTAGAATACTCATCGTAAAAATAGGTAGAGTACATAGGGAGCAAGTCCGAGTAAAGATCAAGTGACGACTGAAAAGAACTATCGGCATAGTCGGCAAACTCATTTTGAATCAATTTCTCTAGTAAAATTGGTATGCTCATATTAAGCGATGCGGAAGAAAAGTCAGACAGAGGCACCATGTCGACACTTTCATAAACGTTTCTCCACTTTTTGACCCAGTACGACCCTTGTCTCACGGTTTCCTCTGCTACAACTCGGGACAGTCTATTTGCTGGCAAACTTAAACAGCGCGCAATATAAAGCATGTGAATGCGTAAGGTGTGACTGAATAACGACGATAAACCTGATTCAAGGTGTAACATATAGTTTCTAGTATTAGCTGGTAAAAAAATTAACTTTTTTAAAAAGAAGCGAAGAAGTTTCTCTACGCATTCAAACTTATCAACACCCCAGACTTGCGCACCATAAAACATAATGGACCTACATGCTGCCTAGATAATTCATCTTATTTGAGATACACATGCGAGGGTTATTTATGTATTTTGACCAGGTAGCATTTATCGCTGCTTTAACCTCAGTTAGTTTTGCCTCGAGGTGCTTTGTAAAGAATAGTTTGTAATTCAAGAGAACTCCAAGATACTTGTAGACATTTACAATCTCTATAAACTCGCTACCATAAGTCCAACGAAAAGAAGGACACCTGCTACATTCCCTGAATACTACTATTTTAGATTTGGTCAGGTTAACTCTGAAACCCCACTGCGTACTATACACCTAAAGCTCATTTATCATTTTTTGTAAGACAGTGACAGAGTCAGCTAAAAGAACGATATCGTCGGCGTACATAAGTACTTTTACTGTTGTGTCAGCAACCTTTACACCGCCGGAGAGACTGCCGCTTAAATCGTTGATGTATAATGAGAACAGATTCGGACTCAGCAAACAACCTTGCCGTACACCGTGATTAACAGTAAACGGATTTGAAAGCACTCCATCTATCCATACCTGACTGGCTGTTTCCTCATAAATGGAGTGCAAACCCTCTATAATGTGCCTGGAGAGGCCGAGCTGTGCTAACTTATAGAAAAGCATATTCCGTGGAACTGTGTCAAAAGCACATGAAAAATCAACGAAAAAGGCGAAAGTTTTCTTCTTCGCACCAAAGTTCAACTGAACTATACTAGTTAAATTAAACGAATTGTCCATTGTAGAATAGCCTTTATGGAAACCTGCCTGGAATTTAGAAATTACATTGTTATAATCAAGCCAAGCATTGATGCGGCTCAGAAGCAAACCAGCGAAAATGTTGTATATTGAGCAGTGAAAGCCCCCTGTAATTGGATGGAAGATCGGGATCACCCTTTCTGATAGAGTTATGAAACGATTGAGGAATTTGCTTCTTTAAAAATATTATGTTGAACAAAGCAAGAAGCTCAGTTAAGAGACACTCTGGTGCGTACTTGTAAAACTCATAACAGATACGATCTTGACCGGGAGCCTTGTTGTCTTTTAAACCTTTTAGAACCAGCTGGAGCTCACGGGGCTCAAAAGGAGCATCGAGAAAAGGGTCGATCACCGAAGGCAACGCCTAGTGCATGCAAGGAACTTCATTTGTATCCGACAGCAGTATCTTAAAATAGTTGTAAAAATCGCTTAACGCCAAATTGCCAGTCACACTGAGAGGACGGTTTTTTAACGAGTTAGCAACCTTTCACCAGTTTCCCGAGTTTCTGACAGTATTTAATAAGTCAATTTCCTTACATTTATATTCTAAATTTTTCTTAGCGCAGAGCTTGAAATAACTAGAACGTAGTGCAATATATAACCCTCGAGCCTCTTAAGTACCACTTGACCTAAGTTCATCTAAGTGTTTCAACATCTTTTTGCGTGCCTTAAAACATTGGCTGTCAAACCACATCTGCTCCGGAATAAAGTTGGATTTCTTGCAACAATCTGCTGCAGCAGTTTTTATTTTATTTGTCAAAGTATATATCATAACGTCAATTTCATCATCTGTATTAGCAAAATCACACATGGGCATTGAGCTAATGAGACTGGGATGCCTTTGCGCATGCATGTACTTCCACGGAATATTCGCGGGACATAAGTTTACGGGAGTAATACTTTCCTTTACGGAAACCTCGAGATGAATGCAAAGCGGCATATGATCTGAAAATTCTTTTTTATCCACTGAAAAATGTTTAGCTGCCGAAAGAAGATCGAACGAGCATATGGCTTAATCTATAACTTAACTACCAACAACACCGCAAAACGTAAATTCACCAGTTACATCACCTGCTAGCCTTCCATTTAAGATAACCCCGCCAACATCTTCGACTAAACCCAGAACTTTTTTACCTTTTGCATAAATGACCATGTCTTTTGAATTTCTGCTTTCCGAAACCCCAGGCATCCCAGACACTAATTTATGTCTATATCTTGCAATTTACCTACTCTCGCATTTAAATCACCAAGAATACAAATCGAGTTCGGATTCTGGCTAACTAGTAAATTTTGCAAACGTTTCAAATCATCACACCACTTGTTACAATTCAGGTACTGGGGGATAAACCATGCATTCTCATGGAGATTGACAGATAGTACAACACAATCAGAGACGCTAAGAAACTGTATTTTGTAAAAAGATTCTAAACCCCTTTTGTAACCAAATAGACACCCACCACTAGCGCGAACAGCTTTATGTGTCTTAACAGCATCCACCCAATGTAAAACGTATTCCTTAAAAAGGTGAGAAAATCTTGATTTGTCCTAAGAAACTACATGTGTCTCAAACAAAAATAAAACATCAAAAAAATAAATATACTTAAAAAAGTTATTAAACTTAAGCTTACTGCGTAAATTCGCTACATTATAAGAAACAATTTTGATATAAATTTGGGCAACTCTGGACCGTCTACCCATGAGTGCAACATCGCCACTATCAACGACTAGTTTTTTGAAACCGTCCTCTTCAAAATACCGTCGTAAGTAATATCTATATTGCGTAGGTTTTCACCATAGAAGCCACGAAGCACAAACTCAGCTGGCTGACTATCACACATTAATACTTTGTTCGTGTTAAACGCCATCCACCTCTGATTCACACACATAGAATCCTTTCTCACAAAGATTTTATACGAGGGGTCAAGCTTCGATAGATCAGTTTTTAACCGGAGTAGAACTTTCTTGTGTTGCTGTTTTTCTGTAGTCAGATCTTTTTCAATATATATTGAGGACCCGGACAGTTTTTTGCATTTCTAAGTATATCGCTAGCCATCTCCGCTGAAGAAAATTTCGCAATTACGCCCATTTTATTTTTATTTAAATATAGTCTACGCGCCACCCGGACCTGCTTCAAGTTTAGCTTATCCCGGCATAAAACTTGAACCGCCGTGTTAGGTGAGCCTTCGTTTGGCATATTTCTTAGAACCACGTTTTTCATGTTCATCATCAAGCGCATTAAGTCAGCCCTGTCTACTTCCCGCTCACGTCTAATCTGCGCCAACTCAGCTTTAAGTTCGGCATTTTCAGCCTTTAGGTGTTAAATTTGAACGCTTTGCAGCTTGGGATGTCGGTTTAGTTTAACGGTTGAGTGGACTTGGAGATTTGCTCATCTCCGACCAGCCACATTGTTGGAACTATTGGGGTTGGTGCTGCAATAACATGCAATGTGCTCTGGCTTTCCACAATTAAAGCATTTGACTGCATCATTATTCTTCTGCTGCGTTCCCTTCAATGCTTCCAAAATTGCGTCTACCCACTCTGGTCTTTCCACTTCGACACGATGGTCTTTGTATGCTGGTTTACTAAAAAAGGAGGCAGTTTCCTGAGTCAGTGTATGGGATACTGTTACAGCAAATGTTTGCTTTGGGCTTGCGTATGTAGCTCGCTTCGTTTCGACGTCCCGTATGAATCTTTACCCTTTCAGTGTATTCCACGGGTGCGTTCGCATTTGCAATATGAGCCAATCTTTCAATGTCTGAAGCAAACTGCAAAGTCTCGTTAGATTTTTGGTAGCGGTTTTGCAATTCTATTTGGTAGATTTGTTTCCTGTGTTCGCTTCCGTAACGTCGTTCTACAGCAGCCATCAATGCTTCATAGTTGTTCCGCTCCCCTTCGGGAATCGCCTGTAGAATTTCGGCTGCTGTCCATCTTTGATGTTGTGCGTGCCTCCTGCGATTCCAGTTGGGATGTCATATAAGTCTTCTGTTCTGCCGATTGAGATGACATTTGCGACGACATTTCTGAAATGCGTGCCTCCCGTGCTTCCATCTTGGATGTTACTGTCGATGTTTGTGCAGATATTGCAGCCAATATCATATTCAAGTCTGTGCTGTGTCTGCGATGTTTAATTTTTCTCTCCAATTTTTGTTGTTGTCTCGTCCCCATCAGGATGAAAAACATACTCGTCCACATTAATTCCTTCCGATTCGATTACCTCTCGTAGCCGTGCTTGAAGTTCGAACTTATTGCCGGTTGTATTCAATCCACGGTTCTCCAACTCCTTTTTCAGTGGCTGGATCTTTAATTCACTTAACTTTCTATGTGTTGTATTCGAAATCTTCGGAATTTATTCAACAATTCCTCTTCTGACACCAATTGTAACGAATTTAGGGGAAACTTGTTATAGTCCACTTGGGAGAGTCACCTTTGGAACGTACCAGTTGGCTGGTGATAGGGAAAAAGGTAGGATTCACCCTCACTCAAGCCTGCCTGGGGTGGTTAAAGCAAATTTTTGTTAATTTCGCGCAGGTGGCATCGCGAAATAATCCAATAGTGTGGAAAAATTCCCAATAACGGCAACCACCATGACGTAACTATACAAGGTGACAGCTGACTTGTAGTTTCATACGAATTGACACATTAAACTTCAGCGGAGTACGATTTTGACATTAGTCCATCGGTTCACCAAAACGAAATATATCGAACTTTTAATGATGGCTGCAGGATTGTCACCGCGACTGCCACCTTGTATGGTTCTGCCATGGCAACCACAGTTAAATCATGCGACTTAACGGCTCCGTTCCACTGCGCAGTCGCAATAATAGCATGGAATTTGGCTAGAATGGCAAGGGTGGTTGGCGATGGAAAAAGGAGAGAAGAAAAAAGTTTGGCAAAGGTGGTCATTGTGAATGATAACTAAGTGTGATATCTTATCTGCCAAATGCCTGACAGGATGTTCAATATGGCTACTTTTCAGCGTTTTGATAGGGTGTTCAATATGGCAGCGCCTATCTTCAGCGGGTGATAGAAAGAGATACAGAATGAGACAGCGATAGTCAAATATAAATCAGGTGATCCAATCACTTTGGAATTTTGACGTCTATGCAGAAGGTATCACACTTAGTTATCATTCACAATGAAGGTGGTGGCCGCAAATAGGAAAGATCGGCAAAAGTTTTGGTAGCGCGTGCCAAAACCGGATAATTAACAAAAATTTATTTAGCGCAGTTTGTTGATAATTTGTTGTGTAATTACGCGTGTACCTTACCGCCAGCTAGCGAACAAAAGCTTTCGTGCGGACATCACCTGATTATAGCCACACATCGCATCCGACAAAGCAAGCACAAAAAAAAAAAAAATTTCTGTTAATAATTTTCACGTAATTTTCCGTTTAATCAATGTTGCTATATGATAATTAATTCAGTACAAATAAATTAACTAAATCATCCTTGTGGGTATTGTAAGTGTGAAGGGGCTTCTTTATGAACAGCGTATCATCAAGCACGCTTTTCAAGGGTGCTTAGCGCAACCACCACCAACCGCGCCAACAATCAAAGCCAGTGGCCACAACAACCACGTCGACCGCGCAACCACAACCGCAACCCCATCGACAGCGCCAACCAAACGCGCCGCATCCACTAGGCTACCACCAGCACCAGATTTAACAACAACACCAGCAGAGCCACCAAGCATAGGCCTGCTGCAACACCAGCATTAACAACGACAACAGCAGGGCCGCTAAACATAGGCCTGCTGCAACACCAGATTTAACAACAACACCAGCAGGGCCGCCAAACATAGGCCTGCTGCACCACCAGCGTTAACAATAACAACAGCAGGGCCGCCGAATATAGGCCTGCTGCAACAGCACCTACAACAACAACAACGCTTGGGACCTGGTGAGTTCGATCCGGATACGGAAAACACCATTTTTTTCTGTTCACCTTAAGTTTAATGAATTTATATTAGATTTCTGAATTAAAATCATCCTAATTATACCTAAATGTAGGTACATGTAACATCAGAAAAAAAAGAAAAGGGGAACTACTTGATGGCGATATTAGAGTTGGGTCGTTTCATTCTGAACTTGTTCAATTGACCGGGTCTATCAACTGAACAAGTGAAATAGATCTTCGATCTCGGTTCTAATGGTTATTTTAGTTCATTTGTTCCTTTAGTCCGTTTTGTCTAATGGCGTTCTTTCTCACTTCTCGTTCGCGAACATTGTAAATTCATACATACATACGCAGGAATTCTGAGCACGAATGGCAATGAGGCCACCTACGCTAAATAGGTATGGTATTCCTTGTGTGTGGCATTGCTGCAACCATATATGTATGAACTAATTATGGGAAACATCTTTTGAAAAAAAAAAAAAAAAACTAATTACATTTCTTAAACTTGAAAGGATCATATTTACAATTTGTGTCCGTGCTCTTCCGATTTCCTGGATCATCCGAAAGTTGTAACTTCTTTTTTTTGAAGTTAATTAACTATATACGTATATATTACTAATTTTTTTTATAACCCATTTAAATATACCTACACCAGGCATTGCTGCATACACCCCCTCCCCTTCGTTACATGTTGGCTTTTTTTTTGCGGGTGCGAGCAGCAGTGAGCAGGTTGCTTGGAAAAAAAGAAAGGGGGGAACAGATGAGCAAGAGGAACAACTTGTTCGTTCATCAGAAAAGAGCTAAAGAATCAAATCTCTGAAATTAGCGAACGAGCCCAACTCTAATCTGCATGAACGGCAATCAAAATTTTTCTTCTCTCATGCATAAAATGTATTCTTCTAATACTATGCACGTATATGACGCCTAGGGCGCATTCGGTTTGAATATAATTAGACTGCAAGGAAGAACACTTTTGAAAGGCGTGAATTATATTCAGATCCGTAGAAATTTAGATCAGGCCAAGGATAGGGGAATAAACACCTATAACAAGCGCTCTAGACAAGTCAACTACAAGGAAGGCCAAGAAGTTTTCCGGAAAAACTTTGCCTTAAGTAACTTCATACAGGGCATTAACGCCAAATTCTTGCCAAAATACCTTAAGTGTCGCGTGCTCCGAAAAATAGGCAATGCACTGTATGATCTCGAGGACCTGAACGGGAAATTGATAGGTCGCTTCCATGCTTCGGATATACGTCCGCAATAAACCCTCAAGAACAGTTTACCAAATTACCAATTGATTTTTTTTTAAACCTACCAATCGGACTTTTTTTGTCTGGGCGTTTTGGCGGTGGGGTACATCTCGCCAGTATTCTCCCCGAGCAATGACCTCATAGGATGTTCACACGCGTACTCACCGAGAACCGTGAACAGCCTGGCAGTCCAAGCTTGGGTTGGACTAGCCTTTCGGAATTTGGACGAGTTCTCCTTTTCAAAATGTCTACACCCATATTTTTTTTTGCCTTTCGGTGGGATTCACCCTCACTCATGTCTGCCTGGGTGGTTAAAGCAAATTTTTGTTAATTTCGCGCAGGTGGCATCGCGGAATAATCGAATGGTGTGGAAAAATTCCCAATAACGGCAACCACCATGGCGTAACTATACAAGGTGACAGCTGACTTGTAGTTTCATACGAATTGACACATTAAACTTCAGCGCAGGACGATTTTGACATTAGTCCATCGGTTCACTAAAACGAAATATATCGAACTTTAAATGATGGCTGCAGGATTGTCACCGCGACTGCCACCTTGTATGGCTCTGCCATGGCAAGCACAGTTAAATCATGCGACTTAACGGCTCCGTTCCACTGCGCAGAAAAAAGTTTGGCAAAGGTGGTCATTGTGAATGATAACTAAGTGTGATATCTTATCTGTCAAATGCCTGACAGGATGTTCAATATGGCTACTTTTCAGCGTTTTGACAGGGTGTTCAATATGGCAGCGCCTATCTTCAGCGGGTGATAGAAAGAGATACAGAATGAGACAGCGATAGTCAAATACAAATCAGGTGACCCAATCACTTTGGAATTTTGACGTCTATGCAGAAGATATCACACTTAGTTATCATTCACAATGAAGGTGGTGGCCGCAAATAGGAAAGATCGGCAAAAGTTTTGGTAGCGCGTGCTAAAACCGGATAATTAACAAAAATTTATTTAGCGTAGTTTGTCGATAATTTGTTGTGTAATTACGCGTGTACCTTACCGCCAGCTAGCGAACAAAAGCTTTCGTTCGGACATCACCGGATTACAGCCACACGTCGAATCCGACAAAGCAAGCACAAAAAAAAAAATTCTGTTAATAATTTTCACGTAATTTTCCGTTTAATCAATGTTGCTATACGATAATTAATTCAGTACAAATAAATTAACTAAATCATCCGTGTGCGTATTGTAAGTGTGAAGGGGCTTCTTTATGAACAGCGTATCATCAAGCACGCTCTTCAAGGGTGCTTAGCGCAACCACCACCAACCGCGCCAACCACCATCGCCAGTGGCCACACGACCTCGCAAACACAACCGCAACCCCATCGGCAGCGCCAACCAAACGCGCCGCATCCACTAGGCTACCACCAGCACCAGATTTAACTACAACACCAGCAGGGCCGCTAAACATAGGCCCGCTGCAACACCAGATTTAACAACAACACCAGCAGGGCCACCAAACATAGGCCTGCTGCCACACCAGCGTTAACAACAACAGCAGGGCCGCTAAACATAGGCCTGCTGCAACACCTCCAGCGTTAACAACAACGACAGCAGGGCCGCTAAACATAGGCCTGCTGCAACACCAGATTTAACAACAACACCAGTATAAGGTTGGCCTTTTAACACCAACCATTTTTGCCGGGATAATACTCACGTTTGTGGGTATGCCGCCCAATGCGCACACAAACAACCACCTGCACTCACCAACTATTTTGTTTCCTTGTGTTTTATTTAATCAATAAAATTTATTTAGTTTTGTTTATAATGTATGTGTATGTTCTTTATTTAAACCTTTAATTTCCTTTTTATTTGCACCCTTAGATTTAGTTTTACTTCACTAAGTATAATTTTGATTTTTTAGTTCTTTTATTTTTGACTTACAAGTCGACCGGTTAACTTAAAACTGTCAAATGTACCCACGCTGCGTTGCCCTTTTTCCATATTGCTGAATGCAATTGCCACTGCTGAGTGCAATTGGCATTGCTGTTCAGCAACAGCTGACAGCGATGCCACTTGCACGCAGGGGTGTGTTTTTGCGTAAAGGCGGGTAACGCAGTGCGGTTATACCACCCTTCCTTAGTAAAAGAAGAATCTGACAAGTTGATCAGATTTGTCATATTCTTCTTGTTCCTATGACTTTTAAATTGTTTTGGTTGAATGAATGTATGATATTAGGGTGTTCCTCCCCTTTTTTCTCATTCGTTCAATCAGAACAATTTTTTTCTTTCACATATGAAATTTTTTTAATATTAATTCAATTACTTTCATGTAATTTGTTTTCTAATTTCTATTACACTACATTAATGTATTATGCATATTTATTACAAATAGTGCGTCCATATTAATATTTGGTTTTATTTACATGCCAATTGAAATTTTTGTTTTTGTATATTATATAAATTTTAATTTGAGATTTCATGCTTTAATAACAGAGTAATAAAAGTTTAAATTTAGTTACAAGCTAGTTTGTAAATTTGTATGAAGAAAAGTCTAGTTTACCGTATTGATTCGGTTTTTGTGAACGGTTTTTTCCTTTCCGTGACATTAACTCCATCAATTTTTGTGACTATATATAATATTTTGTACGTATTTTTGCGTAAAGCTTTTTATTTCCGCAGTGACCTCCTGATATCGGGTCATTGTGGTAAATTTCCATTAGTTTAAGTTTTTTGTCGTTGTCCATAACTGTTTCGACAGGTCCTATTAATAGTATTGGTAAATTTTTTAAAATTGAATTCCCTGTACTTTTACAATTTGAAATAGAAAAATATTTAAATATTTGATCATTTTTTTGCCATTCTGCTTGCTTAATACTGTGTTTACCAGCTTCTTTTTCAAGCCTCAAAAGTAATTCATCTAGTTGCATTATTTTGTTAGTACACACTAAATTAAGTAACTCGAGTTTTTTATGTTTTAAATGCGCATATATTTTTAAATTGATTTTATCATTATTGTTGTCTTGACAAACTTGGCTTTTTATCCTATGGATTTTCTTGGAAAAATTATATGAAAACTTGTCGAAACCTGTAATTTGACATTTTCTTCGTTTATGTCTTCAGCCGATTGCTGTGATTGTTCGTGACCAAAATTTGATTATTGGAATTTTAAGTTCTTGAATTGAAATTCGCGATAATGCGTCTGCACCTACGTTAGATTTTCCTTTAATATATTCTATAGTAAAATTATATTCGGACAACTCCAAACGGATTCTGGGAAGTTTCGACGACGGATCTTTCATATTAAATAGATAAACTAGTGGACGATGATCTGATTTAACTTTGAAGTGAGTGCCATAAATATATGCACGAAATTGCGTTATTGCAAAATATATTATATATTGCCAAAAGTTCTAATTCTATTATTGCTTTATTTTGTTCTGATTTGCTAAAGGATTTTGAAGCAAAACAAATTGGCAAGTCTTTACCATTATGATTTTGACTCAGTATCGCACCACAACCTAACTTTGAAGCATCAACCGTAATTAAAAATTCTTTTGTGAAATCTGGATATTGTAATAATTTTGGAGAAATCAGACTTTTTCTTAGTTTTTCGAAAGCTAATTCACATGCCGTATCCCAATTAAATTCAACCTTTTTTCTACTCAAACGATTCAATGGAGCTGCTAAAGAAGCGAAATTTGGAATGAATCTCCTATAATAATTTGCAAATGCCACGAATCTTCGGACAGCGTCTTTATCGCGTGGCTTAGGATACCTTTTAATTGCTTCAATTTTTGAATCGTCTGGTAGCAACCCATTTGCTGAGCATTTATGCCCTAAGAAAGTTACTTCAGGTCGAAAAAAATTACACTTTTTTGTATTAAGTCGCAAGTTGAACTTCCTACAGGTTTCGAAAACTTTTTTTAGATTATTGAGATGATGTGCTTCGCTACATCCAATTACTATTATATCGTCTACATACATAAAGACTTGGTTGGGTGAAATACCAGAAAATGCAATTGACATCATTCTTGAAAATGAATTTGGAGCTACGTTTAGACCAAATGGTAACACCTTTCATCGAAAAGCTCCGCGGTCAGTACTAAAAGATGTTATGTCTCTTGAATCTTTGTGAAGTGGAATTTGGTGAAAACCCGAAAAAAGATCTAAAGTAGAAAAGAATTTCGCACGGCCAAGGTTATCCAAAATATCGTCTACACGTGTCAAAGGAAATTTATCGGCAATTAACTTTTTATTTATATCCCTAAAGTCAACGCACATTCTATACGAAATCAAGGGACTGTTATAATTCAAACAACTATTTTCGATCAGATCGTTTTCCAATAATTTATTAACCTGTTTATTTATTTCTTCGCGTTGAGAATACGGTAGGCGATAATTTTTAATGTATGCTGGCGTCGTATCGTTTAGTCTTAGTTTTTGTTCATAAAAATTGTTTATTGCCATTTTATCATTGTCTAGCGCAAAAATATCGGAATATTGTAGACATAAGTTAATAAGATTATTTTCAGCATAATTAGGTATTTGTTTTTCTAAAATGCTTTTAAGTTCTTTGATACGACTATCTTGTTTTACTGGGTTATTGATTTTATAAACGTAATAATTAGAAAGTTTTTCTGTTTGAATGTTGCAGTTATTTACGTATTTTACGCTATTTGTGGTGTTTATTACTTTAATGATCGGATTACTAGTATGAACTTTACATTTCGCTGTGAAAACACCGTCAGAAATCTCTTGAGAAACCACGAAAAGTGGTTCTGAGTCTTTTCCCAAGGCGAAAATTCTATAAACTTCGCAACGAGGTTGTATAACAAATGTATCGCTTTCCATTCCATGAAGGATGGGAAGTGCGATCTTTTCATTGCCTATCCAGAAGGAAATGTAATTTGTAGCATAGCTGATATCGCATTTATTTGTTTTTAGGAAATCCTTACCAAGTATTCCATCTGATGGAATGTTGAAATTATTAGGGGGATTCATGTAACCGTATAAATGCCTTATAAAGTGTGTAAACGTATAAGTTTATCTAGTGCGTAAACGAGCTGTCAAATTTTGTATGAAAAATCATTTACACAATTTGTATAAATTTACGCGCACATTTCATTGTGTAAACGCGGTAAACTCAAAGGAATGCAACCTTGCAGACATTACAGCAGGCATTTTCATCAGAAATCTCCAATATCAGCAAGTAAAGGCGTTTTAGTTTTGATTTTTCACTTGATCTTGGCATTTTTTAATTTGCAAAACAATCAAAAAAATTTTGTTTGGCAATAATACAGCATAAACAATCAAGTTTATCAAGAGTATTACTAGGTGCGTTCATATAACAGCGTGTGTAAATGGATATAATTTTACACCTTATAAGTTTATATGCTTTCATGAGTCCCCCTATTGTCTACCACGTGCAACGTATGTTTGATATAAAAATTTGAAAAGTGTAAGTTAGTTATAAAAGTACCTAATGTAGATACTGTATCTGTTGTTACTCCAGTAATATTAATTGTATTGTCACGTATATTAGCATCACTAAGCTATACCATCACTAAGGCGATGCTAAGGCCATGCTAAGCGATATTTACGTCAATGATCAAATCATGTATACACATATATAAGGCAGCCGAGAGATGTCACACACATATGCATTTACTTATACGCCTATGTGTGCGCGAGAGACTGTAAACCAGGACCATTTATTTCATAGCACAATTGTGCCCTCTCAATTCACACGCATATGATTCGCTCTGTCGTCGTTAATTGAGTTAGTCGTCGCTTGGCACTTGGCGTAGCAACATCGGTGGTGGGTATCGGCTGATCGGTATCAAAATATATATGAAAAATTATGCGCGATACATATGCTTGTTGTTAGCTCGTTGCTTGCTAGTATCCGACTAAATGAAAAATCAATTCACCCGCACGATCATCGCTACGATTGCGCTCTCACTAATACAGGTGCACTTTCAGTTTTGAATAGCCCTGCTGTAAACTACAAACATTCACATCAATAATTCAATCATTATGTATCTACATAAACGAATAAATAATTGCGTCTACACATATGTACCATATACGTATACGAGCAGCGGAGAGTCAATGCACCAACACATGCATATATCTGAGATACTCCTATAAGTATGCAATGAGAAAAACTATAAAATTGTGCAATTGTAGTTACAGCTGAGATGTTTGAGAGCTAATGGACTAGTCGATTCTGGAAGCGCCTAGAAGATGCGAATGTTAAAATCAAAGAGTATAAAAGGCGACAGATGTAGAGGCGCTGGAATTCAGTTTGATTTGAGTTGTCAAGCAGTTACGACTAAGACGATATCTAGCGAGCAATAGCAGTATTATTTTGAAAGTCAGTTTCATTTAAGCTATCAGTTTGGTTATTAAGCTATTCGTTGCACAGTTTGAGTGTTATTGTGAAGTATTTTAATAAAGGCCATTTTTCCATTATTCAGTATTGGGGTTATTTATTCAACAGTTTAGCGATACGAACTTAGCAAAAGGGCAAATAAGAGGAATTGCAAGCAAATTCGTTACAGTATCATTGTTATTAATTGACAAATTTTTATTAAGAGAAGAAATTTTAATTAACGAAATGAAGGCTTGTGTATCGACTAGAAATGTACAAAATTTGTTAGAACCAGTAATATTTATATGTATAAAATCGGAATAATTTAAGTTAAGACAACAAACGTTTTTAGAAGAAAAATTGTGAGCTGAATCAGTTAGTAATTTGTCTCGTCCTCCTTCAGTGTTCGCTCCTGAGGGACTTCCCTGTTTAAAGTGTTAGAACCGTTATTATTGCTAGTACGACTATTGTTGCTATTATTATTATTGTTAGACTGATTCTGATTTCCGCCGCCGGAACGGAAATTTTGCCTTTGATTGCCGCGATTGAAGTTGTTGCCATAGTTACTGTTACTAAAAGATGGTCTATTTTGTCTATAACTGTTAAAGTTACGACTTTGATATTGGAAGTTTCGACCTCGGTTATTACTTTGAAAATTTCTAAAATTGTTATTGTTCCGCGCCCTAAACGCTAAAACTTGGTGTTCTTTTATTTCATTTGATTGCTCTACAATCAGTTTAGCTACTACGTCCTTGGAATCAGAAAAATTGGTTGATGCGAGGATTGATTTGACTAAACTGGTTTTTGCGTTCAATTGGCAAACGTTAACTGTTTGCTCGATGGCCATTTCATGGGCTTTGGCCTGAGTAATCCCTTCGATAATGAGCGAACGCTCTAAAGCATCAGACAATTCCTCGACGCGTTTTGCAAAATCGGTGTAATTATTATTATTAACTTGCAAAGCTGCAATTTTTCCGGCCACAACTTTGGAGTTGTCGGGTTTTATACGGTTACGTAGTGCTAATTGTATTAACTGAAAGTACTTGAGATGGTATCGCTTCTCGAGCTTTACCATCGAGTTTGGATTTAATATATGAAATACAAATGCCAGTTAAATTTTCGTCGACAAATTGTTCGATTAACTCAATTTTATTAATGAAAGATTCGAGACCTAGGGGCTCGCCGCTATAATTTTCACGCATAATACCAGCACACATGCTGATAAACGTCCTTTTTTCTTCGGGAGTCGCCATATTTGTATCGGAATTAGGAGGATTTGAAATATTTGTTTCGGGAAATTCCTCAAATCCGTGAAATTCTCCGGACAAAGAAAGTCTAACAACAAGATTTTTGATTGTACTGGGCGAATATGTGGTTGAGCCTTCGGAAACTGGGCTTTTAAAATCAAGATTTTCGGAATCGGAACTTTCGGAATTAAAATTTTTGGAATTGGAATCTGAATTTTTGGAATTTTCGGAATTTGAGTCTTGTTCTGAAATTCTGGGAACTACTACTTTTTGGTTTCTAAGAAACATATGTAGTAGGAAGCAAAGAAGAAATATTTAACCTGATTAAAGTCGAATTTGTAGAAATTGCTTACGAAAATTTAACAGAAATTGAAATTGAATTGAATGTTGATGTGAAATTGAAAGAATTATCCGGCAATTTAATGAAAGACTGAATATTTAATGATAAATTGAATGTATCTTGAAGTAATTTAATTTAAATTGATTTCAAAGGAAAATATTTTATTTTGGTAAAAGGACTTGGCTGTTGATAACGGACGCACCGCTTTATTAAAAAGATCTCAATGTGTTTGTGTTATTACGGACGCACCGTTTTTATTAAAATTGTATGGTTTTATTTTTATAGATACGGGCGCACCGCATCTTTCCAAATTTGTAATACGAATATCCTCGGACGCAACGGGATTCAAAAAAAATTTTCATTGGTTTTGTGCGGAACCACCGTTTATGCAAAAAAAAGATATGTATGTTTGTTTACGGACGCACCGTATTTCCAAAAAAAAATCAAAATCTCATATTTGTGTTGCCATGAAAGGTTGGCGAAATAAATTGTTACACTTGAAACGTAAGTACGTATATGGGGTAGTTGGGCAAAAGCCAAAAAAGTTTTTATAATGAAAATGTTACAAAGTTATGTTTTTGTGAAAGTTTACAATGATTAGAATTTTCAGAAATTTCAGAAGAGCTAAAGAATCAAATCTCTGAAATTAGCGAACAAGCCCAACTCTAATCTGCATGAACGCCAATCAAACTTTTTCTTCCTTTATGCATAAAATGTATTCTTCTAATACAATGCACGTATATGACGCCTAGGGCGCATTCGGTTTGAATATAATTAGATTGCAAGGAAGAATACTTTTGAAAGGCGTGAATTATTGCCGCAGACGGTCATTAAGTATTGAACTTTTCCGCTATCTGGTTATGTAAACACAAGCGTAAATATTCACGGTATACCGAATTTGAAAATCTCGGATTAGTAAATCTTAAACCAAAGTTAATATAACTAAAGATTTAATGTCAAACGCTCACGCTCATAAATACAAGGATTACATATGATGAATTTCATATCAAATCCAATATGCGTTGAACCCGACCCCCTCAGAATTTGATGAAATTTTGCATGGGGTTACATCTTACCCACCCAAACACAACCTCATTTTTAGAAATTGCATTTTCGAAAAATTGTGGGCGTGGCAAGGTATCGAAATATCCGAAAATATTAGAAAAATGACGATAATAGGTACTTTTAAAGTGTGATTACTGCGGAATGGCTTTACCGATTTCAAAGATCTTCATACCATTAGAAAGGTATTGAAATAAGCTTTCAAAAAACTACACTGTAAAAATTTTTAGTACCCTGAAAAAAAAATGCAATTTCTAAAAATGAGGTTGTGTTTGGGTGGGTGAGATGTAACCCCATGCAAAATTTCATCAAATTCTTAGGGGTCGGGTTCAAAATGTACGTTTTTTTCAGCCTTTGATATGAAATTCATCATATGTATATTTAGCCTTAAAAGCCTAGACATGCAAAATTTATACGTTATATTCACATGATTGAAATGTAAAAGATAAATGGATTATTTAAAAGGTGTCTGACTAGTTTCATATGCCCTTAATAGAAATTAACACATTCATACATACTTAAGCATATGGGAGTTTCCTTTATTTTTTTCTTAGCAAGTAAACATGATATACATTTTAGATGAATAGTTTAGACAAACTCGGTCTGTATCTTCCCGATGATATAGCGCGCCTAGTATTTATTTCTTTTTATATCAGACCTAAATATAAATGTAACCTTTAAGTATGGCAAAAGTTTATTGTTCAATTCTAACCAGCTTAGGTATCAAGTACTTGAAGCAAGTTCGTGTTTCAAAACCTGAAGGATTTGTAAGATTACCTTCGTCTGTATCCGCGTATAATTAAGCAGGTTGACTTAAAATAATTGATACTCAGAAGCGACATCATGTTGTTATTGTAATATCTCCTTCATTTAATACCTGTAATAACGTTAACTGAACTGATAAAAGCCCAGAAATTACATTGCGTAACTTGGAGCGAAAACGGGAATTTTTATGAATAGGAACAAAGAGAAGAGGGAAATAGGTATAACTATAAGTAATGTTGGGCGAAGTGACATTAAAATAGAATAAAAAAAACCCAATGTTGTTAAAATACCACCACCTAAAATAAAATAGACTAAACTAAAATATCTAAGATAAACTAAAATAGACCGAACCGAAATAAAATACAATATAATAAAAAAAGGAGGAAGGAAAAAAAAAACAACATACAATACAATAAAATACAACCAATCTTTTCTTAGCTATATCCCTCTCTACTTAAATACATCAAGGGCCTTCCGCCAAGCTTACGACTAAAACCTTTTCTCGTTATATGGAATATCTAATTCAACCAGATCGTTGTACGTTTTGGTAATACATACCACTCAAAATTGTTTTTTTTGTATGCTTAGGGTTCTATTTAGATTATTTCTAATAAGTCTCAGTATTGTAACCAAATGAATTATAAATAAATTGTAATTAAAATGGGAATGCTGACGTCTCGGTTTATTTAGAAGGCATTGGGTAATACAGGTAAGGGGCCACCGAAATTCAGGAGCATCGGTGGCCATGGATTTGAGGGTGGGTTAATGCACCGGGCGTCGCAACAACACCCGCGGCGCCCCTCTATATATTCGGCCTTTTTGTTTACTTTCTTCTTTTCCGTACTTTTCTGCAATTTTTTTTATTTTAATTTTTCAGCGTTTTTAAGCTATTGCATAGATTTTATCGCGGGCTTGGCGACTAAATAAAAAAAAACCGTAATGGATATTTGTCAAAAAAGGTTCGAAAAGGTTCGTAAAGGTTCGGTGTTAGCAACAGGCCAAATATATAAAATTGGATGTCTATCATAAACAGCGGTGGGCACCACTATATTTACACGGTTACCAAATTGAGAATGTGTTAGTAAACACGAACGCGTAGCGAGCACGAAAGCAACATCAATTATTTATTTAATTTGATTTCAATGCTTGAACGGTGAACGGCGCGCGTGCGACACTTCTTCACCGTGCGACCATCGAAATCAAACTAAAAGATCTGTCGTTGATTTTCACGAAGTAGCCATTGTGCTATCGCTTATCGTATACCTACATATATGGTCGCTTACAAGCCAACCTAAAAAAACCGCACTGCGTTTTTTTAGCGCACGCAAACGGCGTTTTCTGCCCTAACCCAAATAAGCATGCGTTGCGACAATGTAAAGCATGTGTGCAAACGTCAAATCTAAATATCACGCAGAACAAAATTGGAAATCGAGTTAGGTTTTCACGCAGCAAATTCAATTTGAGTTGCTCTCATAAAAGTTGTATGTGCATGAAACATTTCTGACAGAAAAAGACTTGCGTGCGTTTATATTAGGTTGGCTTGTTAGCAGGTGCTAAGCTCACGCCCACCCCGGATCATAAAGTTGAAGTTAAAGTGAATGTTAAAGTTAAAGCGGAAGTTAAAGTTAAAAATAAAGTTAAAGTGAAAGTTAAAGTTAAAGTTTAGGTTAAAGTTAAAGTCAAAGTTAAAGTTAAAGCTAAAGTTGAAGTTAAAGTTAAAGTTAAAGTTAAAGTTAAAGTTAAAGTTAAAGTTAAAGTTAAAGTTAAAGCTAAAGTTAAAGTTAAAGTTATAGTTAAAGTTAAAGTTAAAGTTAAAGATAAAGTTAAAGTTAAAGCTAAAGTTAAAGTTAAATTTTAACTTAAAGTTAAAGTTAAAGTGAATGTTAAAGTTAAAGCGAAAGTTAAAGTTAAATTTAAAAATAAAGTTAAAGTTAAAGTTAAAATGAAAGTTAAAGTTAAAGACAAAGTTAAAGGTAAAGTTAAAGTTAAAGCTAAAGTTAAAGTTAAGGTTCTATCTATCTGCGCAGCTATGGCAGGTTGTCTGAAAAACTTTCTACTTACTATTCCAAAAACAAAATACAATTTTTCAAATTTAGAAAAATTAAAAAATAACAATAATTATCATTAGAGAAAAATTATTGTTCTGGCCTTGAGCTCGATTCGAACCTTGAATGAGTTAAAGTTAAAGTTAAAGTTAAAATTAAAATTAAAGTTAAGGTTAAAGTTAAAGTTGAAGTTAAAGTTAAAGTTAAAGTTAAAGCTAAAGTTAAAGTTAAAGTTAAATTTTAACTTAAAGTTAAAGTTAAAGTGAATGTTAAAGTTAAAGCGAAAGTTAAAGTTAAAAATAAAGTTAAAGTTAAAGTTAAAATGAAAGTTAATGTTAAAGACAAAGTTAAAGGTAAAGTTAAAGTTAAAGCTAAAGTTAAAGTTAAGGTTAAAGTTAAAGTTAAACAATTTTTCAAATTTAGAAAAATGAAAAAATAACAATAATTATCATTAGAGAAAAATTATTGTTTTGGCCTTGAGCTCGATTCGAAACTTGAATGATTTATCAATAGGCCGATAAAAACAAAAACAATTGTTAATAAACCATGAGCACTTGGGAATGTCAAACAAAGTAATTGCCAATAAACAAAAATCCAGCATTATCAGTGATTTGCAGCAGATGGCGCAACACTGAATAAATATAGTTGGTAAAAAGGAATAGAAGTAGCAAATTTACCAGTCAAACAAACCACCGCTGTATAGCTAAATGGTTAGCACAGCATGCCTAAAGCGTACTGATGAAAGCTTAGCACCCTTCGAAATGGATCTATCTGCGCAGCTATGGCAGGTTGTCTGAAAAACTTTCTACTTACTATTCCAAAAACAAAATACAATTTTTCAAATTTAGAAAAATTAAAAAATAACAATAATTATCATTAGAGAAAAATTATTGTTCTGGCCTTGAGCTCGATTCGAACCTTGAATGAGTTAAAGTTAAAGTTAAAGTCAAAGTTAAAATTAAAATTAAAGTTAAGGTTAAAGTTAAAGTTAAATTTAAAGTTAAAGTTAAAGTTATAGTTAAAGTTAAAGTTAAAGTGAATGTTAAAGTTAAAGTTAAAAATAAAATTAAAGTTAAAGTGAATGTTAAGGTTAAAGTGAAAGTTAAAGTTAAAAAGAAAGTTAAAGTTAAACTTAAAGTGAAAGTTAAATATTAACTTCTCATTTATTCAATAAGAGTAAAAAATTTGTTTTCTTATTGGTCACCACGCTTAAAAAGGTTAACTTGAATTAATATCAAAGACAAAACTTGAATTAATATCAAAGAAAACAAAATGTTGCATAAATATTATAATTGCATAAGTTGATAATATGCAATAGCTTTACTGCGGCAGTCCCCGAGTGCCACACGTCCTTTTTTTTTATTTCTGAATTTCAGCGTTAGTAACCGGCCATGTCCGGTTCGGTAATTTTTGTTTGCGTTAGATTTTTTTTTTTTTTTAATTTCTTGTTTTTTTTTTGAATTTTAAATTTTGAATGTTTAACGGTCTGTCCGTGGCATCCGGTTCTGCCGGATGTCGTTTTAGTTTGAATTTATAAGCGTTTTGAGTCGGCTCTGCGCTTCTATCAGTTTTTTTGAATTTGACAGTTGTTAGTTTTGAAAGGCATGATAGGAACTTTTTTTTGTTATGACGCAGGACAGCAAGGTTGGCAAGAACCCAGCCCAGCCGACATGACTAGCCACTGTGCACCACAATATCATGCCGACTGCCTTCCTTGCTGCTCCCATAGTAGATGCGAATCCATAACAAACTCTGCATATATGAAACCTTCTGCTAACGTTCCAACCGCTAAGCTGTTGAATAAATCACTCCAATATTCTGTATTGCAAAATTGAGGAGACTAATTTGGGAGCAGTACAATTATACTTCACAATTAATTTAAATCAAACTGATTACTGATTCCTCAGCTTGCGCTGCTTTTATAATCTCAGATTTCTTGTTCATTCATTTCTCCTAAGGTCTAGTCATTTCGTGAAACTGTATTCTAGAACAAATGTATCCCTTGCTTGGTTATTAGCTTCATACATATATACCTAATTGTAGTTTATGTTTCTCTTATAGCCATATGCATGTGTATAGGTGAGTAACTACTTCTGCTGATGACTATATGAATGTGCGTGAGTAATCTCTTCGTCGCCTTCTATATATGTGTGTAAATGATGATCAATATGTTTATGTAGCTTGTTTTAATGTTTTTGTTCTTGTGCATTTATTTAATAACAGCTTAGTGATGTTAAAATTCGCCACAATATATTGGAACGACTTTTCGTCATCCCTTATCAAATTTGGTTTGGAGAGAAACCGGATAACTTTTTTCAAAAATAGTTGCGGGGTTGCTATGTTCATAGCTTAAGTTCATTATATGGAAACTGAATTTAATGGAGACTGAGTTCAAGGTGAAACTTTTTTTGTTTAAAAATATTGTTTGGTGGAATTAGGATGGATGAGAAAGTTAAGACTGAAGTACCTAGATACAACGAAGCAAGCATGACCGTCGTTTTTAGTTTGGTTTGCGGTATAATAGGGGAGTAAGACAGCTTTAATTGTCTTGGGTACTGGCTCTGGGAGAGATATCGCACGATATGAGTCTCCTTCGTTAGCTGGTTTCACATGCTTTAGTAGCGATTAAGGCATCAACATACGACAATCCCGGGATCCCGCGGCATCACATTCCAAAGTTCCAGTGGAAGGGCGATAGGATGCCGCCCTAAAATACCCTATCAAGCATCCACAGGATCGAGACCAGTAAGATCCTATTGACTAGAACTGGAAATACGATTTTTAAATGTTTGCTACGGGCTGGCGATGGCGGTAGGCTACTACCTTAATAGGCAAGGGTAACACCACCACTGGGTTAATATCGTCACCGTCTCCGTATCATTAAAACCTTGGCAGGTTCGAAGCACGTCGCTATTAAGTTGGTGGTGCAGGATCAGTTGAGACGACTCCTGCCTAACGTTGCATTCTGGCTCTGAAAACAGACTCTCATAAGCACCTGTGTCAATCAACGCGTTGCCTCCCTGCCTTTGCCAAAATAACCACGGGAATTGAAGACCGCGACTGCACATCATGCGGAAATAGCGGCTTGAAATGGGTCTCCGCTTAGCCAATGAATACTAAAATTAAATCAATAAATTTAAATCCAGATAAAAGTAAATCAAGCGAAAAAGAAAGGGGCGATGAGCGGAGTACTAAAGTGCTGAGATCGCCGGTTTTAACAACAGCTACAGCGACCTTGTCGGTAACGCCCACACAAAGCACCGAATCGGCAAAAATAATACCGGCGGCGAAAATATAGCCACGTAACAACCCCAGCCAGTCAACACCTGCTGGGAAAAAGCGCCCGTCAGCACCCTTAGTGTCGCCGCACAGCGAATAGTGAGGACGAGCTACTGGAGTACGCGGTATCAGTGTTGAGCGAGATACAGGAAATCGCTCTCAAGCAGAAGACCGTATCCAAGGACATAAGAAACTCTATGGCTCTAATCGTAGAAGCGTTTAGCTGCATGGGATCATTAAGGGCCCAAAAGATGGATGAGAGCAGCGAACAGAGGCGAAAAACATAAGGACACGAAGGAACTCATATTCCCATTCAGAAGATTTGGGAGCCAAAAAGAAACGAGACGAAGGAACAAATACGCTTCCACAAGGTGAGTCTTGATCCCATGTAATGCGCCGGAGGCACAAACGGCGGACCCAACAAGCCTTCAACCAGCAGTCAACCCCCGTCCGAGCTCCTAAAGCTCAAAAACGGGTGAGAAAGAGGAGACAAGCAGAAACATTTGTGGTAAAACCTGTGGAAGGCGAAAGCTACGCCCAGGTACTAGGGGCCATACGCGGCCAGCTCCACCCTTATGACACAGGTGCGATGGTAGGGTCAGTACGAAAAACCAAATCTCAGAGATGGTTGAAAAGACAACGAGCTGTTGTTGTTGTTGTAACAGTGCTTCACCCCACCTAATAGTTGCGACCGATCACAAATTGTCATCAATATCCTCTAACGGGAGTCCAAGGAAACTTGCTGTTTCAACAGGGGTGGACCATAATGAAAGGGGTGTTAGAGGCGTAGGTTCCACATTACGATTAAAGAGGTGGTTGGTGTCATGTGGGGACACATTGCAAGCGGGGCATACATTTTGTGTGTCGGGGTTGATTCTGGATAGGTAAGAGTTTTACCTGTTACAGTATCCAGAACGAAGTTGAGCCAGAGTGACTCGCGTTTCCCTGGGGAGTATGCGTTCCTCTTCCGCAAGTTTCGGGTACTGTTCTTTGAGTACGGGGTTCACCGGGCAATTCCTGGCATAAAGGTCCGACGCCTATCTTCGCCGCGCTTGCGATCTCTCTATGCCACGGAGAACAGCGAAGTCGCGGAGCTTCGGAAAATATGCCACAAGATGCGAAGACTAACAACTAGCGTGCACGGCATGCCTGAGGTTCTAGAAAAGTCGGAAGCGTACAAAGGAGCGAAGAAAGCTCTCAGTGCTGCCATTAAACAAAGCAAACTTACGTACTGGGAAGTGATTTGCGAGGAAGTAGATCGAGACCCCTGGGGGCAAGGATATAAGATATTAAAGAAGAAGTTCCCTCCGCCAAGCCAGCTTATGGACGAGAACTAAATAAGAAATAATGTGGATGTCCTATTTCCCACCCAACCCTCCAGGGAGCTTAAAACTGCCGTGCACGGACCCGACGGAATACTCGCGGAGGCAATTAGGCAAGCTGCAAACAACAAATGTCTCGAAGAAAGAACTTTCCCCACCATATGCGAGACAGCACGGCTGGTTCTCATTCCAAAAGGAAAAGGAGATCCCAACTCTCCGTCATCCTACCGCCCAGAGAATTAGAGAACTGTCTCCCAGACAGCATGGTTTCCGGAGGGGCACTCTTCTTCGATTGAACATTCCAGAAAGCACCTTCCTCGTTGCTTTTGCAGACGGCGTGATAGCTGTGATAACAGCACCAAGCTGCGAGCTGCCAGAGATAAAACTAAACCAGATCATGCGTAATGTAAATAGGGGGATGGCTGATCACGGTTTCCAGCTAGCAACAGCAAAAACGGAGATTGTCTCAAAGAGACGGATTGCCACTAACAGCAATATGACGGTTGAAGACCAGCCAATAGAAATACTCTTACTTACTTAATTGGCGCGTAAACGTTTAAACGGTTATGACTGTCCAACAAGGCGCGCCAGTCGCTCCTTATCTCTGCCAACCGGCGCCAATTGCTCACACTAAGGGAGTTTAAATCGTTTTTCACCTGGTCCTATGATTTTCGTTTGCCGAGAGAGGACTTTACCTTTCAATTGCCTACCTAGTACAAAGTAGTATTTATTGGCAAGAATGATTCTTCGCTGTATTTTAGAGCTGATGTTGTTTCTGTTGTTAATGCTGGTTCCCAAATAAACGAAGTATTTTACTATTCCCAAATTATGGCTGCCAACAGTGGCGTGGTTGCCAAGGTGCGTATGCGCTGAATCTTTGCTCGATGACAGCAGGTACTTCGTTTTGTCCTAATTCACCATCAAACCCATATTTACCGCTTCTTTTTACACTCTGGAGTAAGCAGAACTAACGGTGCGGTGTTTAGGCCGATGATATCAATGTCATCAGCATACGCCAGTAATTGCACGCTTTTATAGAATATTATTCCAGAGCGGTTAAGTTTTGCAGCTAGTATAACTTTCTCCAGCATCAAATTAAAGAAATCGCACGATAGGGGGTCACCCTGTCTGAACCCTCTTTTAGTTTCGAACGGTTCGGAGAGGTCCTTCCCAATTCTGACTGAGCTTATTGTGTTGCTCAATGTCATTTTGCACAGCCGTATAAGTTTTGCGGGGAAACCAAATTCAGACATAGCGGCATATAGGCAGCTCCTTTTCGTACTGTCGAAGGCGGCTTTAAAATCGGCGAAGAGGTGATGGGTGTGTCGATTCTTTTTTCGCGGGTTTTTTCCAAGATTTGGCGCATTGTGAAAATCTGGTCGATGGTAGATTTACCAAGTCTGAAGCCGCACTATAAGGTCCAATCAGCTTGTTCACGGTGGGCTTCAATCTTTCGCACAATACACTTGAAAGGACCTTATATGCAATATTAAGAAGGCTGATTCCACGATAGTTGGTGCATTTTGCAGTATCCCCCTTCTTGTGGACTGGGCAAAGAACACTTAGATTCCAATCGTCGGGCATGCACTCGTCCGCCCATACTTTGCTAAGAAGCTGCTGCATGCGCCTTACCAACTCCACGCGGCCGTATTTGAATAGCTCCGCAGGCAATCCATCAGCGCCCGCGGCCTTGTTTTTCCATCTGGTTATTGCTATTCTGACTTCGTCATAATCAGGTGGGGGGACATTTATTCCATCATCATCGATTGCGGGATCGGGTTCGTCATCTCTGTGCGGTAAACCGTTGTCTCCATTTAGGAGAGAAGAGAAGTGTCCCCTCCATAATTTAAGGACTCTCTGGACATCAGTTACAAGGTCGCCGTTTTCGTTCTTACAGGAGTTTGCCCCGGTCTTAAAACTTTCCGTCTGTCGCCGAGTGTTTTGGTAAAATTTTCGGGTGTTATTCCTGGTGACTAGCAGTTCAAGCTCCTCGCACTCATTTCAACGAAATATATGGGAATGAGGTTAGACAGTCTAGGCTCAGAAAGGTGCTCTCTGGTGCTCCAAAATGTGTCCCGGGATGCCTGCAAGGATCTGATGGGACATGGACGGGTTCGGCAGAGAGCACCCTTTGCCTGCTCCTGAGTACACACTTTCCGGGCGCTATTGATGAAGTAGTGAACTGGAGGGAGACTCACACTGATGAGCCGTATGAGGGGAAGTTCATTAGTATGGGTAAAATTAAATGGGTTATAATGTCGTTCAAGCTCTTCAAAGCACCAGGGTCGGATGGATTGGCCCCGGTACAATTCCAACAAACAATCTTTGTGGTTGTATAACATCTTCAAAGGAGTTTGTGCTCTTAACTATATTCCTCGGGGTTGGAACGATTCAAGGGTCACCTTTATACAAGCTGGAAGGACTGGCCACGGACCCCTAAAGACTTCAGACCGATATGTCTAACGTCATTTCAACTGAAGACACTCGAGAGGTTAATGGACTCCGCATTAAGGGAGTCCTTGAAGGGGAAGTTATCGGCATCCCAGCATGCGCATATGAAAGGGAAGTCCACGGAGAAGGTCTTGCATGCAGTTGTCTCCCAGATCGAGAAATCCTTGGCGTTCAAAGAATTCACACTCATAGCTTTCCTCGAAATTGAGGGAGCTTTCAACAACGTTACGCCCTCTGCGATAACTGATGCACTAATCGGCTTGGGCCGAATCGGGGCTAGTGAAACTTGTTCAGCAGTTACTGTTGCGAATAAAGATTCATGCCGACCCGGCTGGTTCAACGGTGGTCAAATACATACGCAGAGGCACCCCGCACGGTGGGGTACTTTCACCACTTCTATGGGTTGCCACACTTAATGAGCTCTTGGTTCTTCTTGAGAAGGACGGATGCAGCAAGGTAATCGCATATGCAGATGACCTTGCGCTGTTAGTTAGCGGGAAGTTTCCGCAGACACTATGCGATATAATGCAAACAAAGCTGAGACTAGTGGAGAACTAGACCAGGAGTAAAGGTGTATCGGTCGATTCAGCCAAAACTGAACTAGTTCCGTTCACCAGGAAATATAAGATACCTGCGTTGCAGCTGCCGGTGCTAGCGGGTGTGACCCTGACGCTGAGGGACCCTGCCAAATACCTAGGAGTAATTTTGGATAGGAAACTATCCTGGAGGGAAAACGGTCAGGAGCGTGCGAAAAAAGCAACGGTGGCACTGTACAGGCGTAGGGGAGCTGTTGCGCGTAGATGGGGATTATCACCGGATATCACCCTGTGGCTCTACACCGCTGTGGTTAGACCAATTCTTTTATACGGTGCAGTGGTCTGGTGGACGAGCTTAGATACTAAACCAAACCTACGGATATTCCACAAGGTACAAAGAAGTGATCTAATTTGCGTGGGGGGTGCTCTACGCACCACCCCTGCGGAAGCGCTGGACACTATTTTTATTTTGTTGCCAATAGATTCAATGGCCAAGCAATGTGCGGCCTTTTCTGCTCTGCGGCTGCCAGAGTTATCCGGATGGAGAGACAATATGGATGGCCATGCAGCCATCCTTAAGTATCTGGATACGCTCTGACTGTATTTTTCAATATGTAGTACGAGGATATTATCCCGGATAAGGATTATTAGTTGAAGGAGCCGCCGAACCTGAGCGATAGGCTGTAGATATATACTGACGGCTCCAAACTGGATTATAAGGTGGGTAGCGGTGTCTTTGCACCTCAACTAGGATGGAGTCTATCATTTAGCCTACCCGATCATTGCAGCGTCTTTCAGGCGGAGGTGGCTGCTATAAATGAGGCCGCTGAGCACCTGGGGAAGGTTGCTCACGGCTATAACCAAATTTGTATTTACCCTGACAGCCAGGCTGCACTAAAAGCATTTGGATCGTTCGCATGTAAGTCCAGGACAGTAGAGAAGTGCCGCAAATCTCTTAACGAGATCGCTGAGTAAACTCCCATCAGTCTGGTATGGGTGCCTGGACGCTCGAATATACCGGGCAATAAGATGGCTTACGAACTTGCAAGATGGGGCACATCCGTTCCGCTTTCGTCGTCCCGGAAGGGATTGAGCATGCCGCTCGCAACCTGTAAGCTCATTTTGAAAGGGATTTTCCGTATGGAAGCGGGTGTGAGGTGGAGCAATCTTGAATCCTGCTACCACTCCAAACTCGTGTGGCCTGAATGGGACGCGAGACGCACAAAAAGTCTCCTTTTTCTTGGTAGGGGGGCATATCTCTGGTGGTTGGACTTATAATCGGCCACATAGCAATCGGGAGGCGCGCACAACGGCTCGGTGCTCCCTATAATAATTACTGCAGGAGCTGCAAAGACGGAGAGGAGATAGAAACAGTCAAAAATTTTCTGTGGTGTGATGGTCCCGCGCTTTGGCACAAGAGGAATAAATCTCTGGGATCTCCCTTCTTTGGTGATCTTTGTGATCTGGCTAAGTTGGAACCTAAGAAACCCCTGACGTTTGCTGTATCGACCTGTTGGTTTGAATAGGGGCCTAAGTGCACTGGTGGAAGAACCGAATCGCCCTCATCTCGGTCCAACGCAGAGGGGTGCTGCGAATAGCTTCGGGTTACCGCACGGTCTCGGCTGAAGCTGTCCTGGTAGTTGCGGGAATCATACCGATATATCTTCTCTGAGAAAAGAAAAGCAATATACGACAACGTATCGCAAGCGAGTAGCGCTGCTGTTGCCATGCAGGCGCGAGAAGAACCGATTCGACGCCGGCAAGAACAGTGGATCAACACCACCGTAGGGAAGTAGACTGGGGAACACTGAACTGAATCCAAGGTTGAGGCGACCACAAGGAGAGGCTGACTTTTACCTTACCCAGTTTCTAACCGGACACGGTTACTTCCGCATATACCTGCATGTAATGGACAAGGTTGATAACCCGAGCTGCCTGTGAAGTGGGAAAATAGATGATGTACGCGAAGGAGGGTGGAAGGCATACTTGGCCTCCCGAAGAGACAGATGGGATACGGTCAGCAAATATGTGAGACATATACTTAACAGTAAACGAGAAGACGAGGGGAGGGAGGGGGGACTTTTTTTGTATTGACTGTAATGAAGTATATAATACTAATCTACATAGTAATTTCTTATCACACAACGGATTTTTACTAATTTTTAATTTTCTTGCTTTTTTACGTTATTATTACATATATTTAAAAAAAAAAAAAGTTCCCCCCTAGAACGTACAAAAAACAAAAAATAAACACACAAGTGCCATTGTACTAAAAAGCGTTATTACAAAAAAAGGGCAGGGTTATTAACAAAATTTTCCAATTTTTACTAGAAATAGCTTATTACCTGCATCTACGCACTTGTACAAAGCTTTTTATATAAAAGAAGGCGATTGCGCCGATTTAGTCTATTTTTACTGAAAATATTTCCGGTTAAAAGGCATAAATGTGCACCAAATTTTTCGTCGAGTTATGGGTCCAGAAACGTTGGGGAATGCATTGTACGAAAGGGACAGTGTCACGCCCATTTTTCAAGATTTGAATTTTTTCCCATTTCTTGTTATAATGGCACAAAATAAGATTGGGACAAAACTATTTTTCGCTAAGATTTGACTTATTATTTTTGCCTACGACCCTTTTTAAAGTCATTTATATAAAAGTATATCTGCCAAATGCGCACTTTATTGCCGTGAACATGTGTGTGAAATATTCCCTTTGGTGTTAGCTATTGGATATGCGTGTGCGAAATAATTTCTGCTCTTAAACTGCCGGGCAACGCACAAAATTTGCTTGATGGTTACCTAGCAACGTGTAGTTGTGTGCGTATCGGGCGATGTCGTGCTCACACGTATTTGTTGTCGGATTAAGATTAGCATCTTATTATATTAAAATTGAATAAGCTACAAAACTGCATACTCGAAAAAATTCCTAGAAGAAAGTTGAAAAATTTTTATGAAAATTCGCAAAATTTACAAGCAATAAAAAATCGTCATCCGATGACATGTTTACGTCTGCACGCTACGAATTTTCAACACAAATGGCGCTTGATGCTTTCTGCTTTCTGCTTGTGTGGTGGCCGGGCAAGCGACAATCACCCGAAACGCACACAACTACACGTTGCTATGGTAACCATCAAGCAAATTTTGTATGCCTGTTTCTTTTTCTTCTTCGCTCTTAGCTCCTGACGACATGTATGTATGGCTGCTTGCTTTGGTGTTTACACCTTTGTGTGGCTGCTTGCTTTGCTGTTGTTGCGCATTTATTTACTAGCAGCATAGTGACGTATCGAAATGCTAATATTCGCCACATTATGTATGAAAATTCAGCCAATGCAAAATACTTCCTTATTATAAAAAAAATCCTTAAACTATTAGATCATCTAACATATGAAAGGCTAGATCTTAGCTTGTTACATATATTACCGATATTTGAGGTACATCTTTTAGACTCACCACTAGGAAGTGAAAAAATGTCGAAGACAGTTCCCTGACAAAAACTTTGCAACTACTAATCCTCAACCGCATCAAAGATAGAGAGCCCCGAGAGGCAAGAGGCAGTGATCGGCTGAATATGACAAGCTTGCTTTTAAGAGACAGGAGGGAGAGGGCAGCTGCCCCAGTCCCAGAACCAGGAGGTAAACTAGCAGAGCAGGCATGACGGGAATCAGACGTCAAAATCTGCAGAGCGGAGCAAAGGGGGAAGTACTGGCAAGCCATGCACCTCAAAAGCTATATCACTGGAAGAGGAAATAATAAATAAAAACGTATATGCTAATAAGCTAGGGGACTGGGACTGTGGCACTACTAGATTTCAGCAACCCTAATAGGCAGATGTAACCGAAAGGCGGACAGTCTCACTTCGATTGAGGCTCATCAAGCCTTAACAAATTGGATCGGCTCCATGTTAAGCTGTAGAATGATCAAGTGGCACCGAGGCAACATAACAAAGGAACGCCCCAGAGTGGGGGTTTTATCACGAATGCTGTTAGCGCTGGTTATCAACGAAATGCTTAGGTGGTTCGACGGAGGACCATCCAAATTTATGGCATATGCATATGATGTTTCAGTCATCATAAGCGGCAGATGCCTAACAACAATCAGCTCTCTGATGGATCCGCCACTTCGGGACGTACATGCCTGGGCATCTGGAGTTAGGTTAACCGCTAACGCGGAAAAAACCGATCTAGAATTATTTACGACAAACTTTCTAGGTATTTAATTGTCAAACCTATACTTTACTAAGTGGTCCTTGTTTGTTGGACAGACACACAAAAACGAACGTATACCAAAAAACTAGAGGGGGTACGCAGACTCTGAGTAAAATTGACTTACTGCCTTTTAAAAATTTGTATGCAAATATATTTCTCCGACACCAATTTTAAAGATAAAACAAGATTTAAAATTTGTTTTTTTATATCGAACATTTGAAATTTGCTAACCAAAAAAGTAGTAAATCGAAATTTGAAGACAAGAAAGCAGTATAATATAAATATTACTGCTTTTATCCTTTTAAAATTGGTTATACATAGAATTTACTTTTAAAATCAGATTATATTAAAATTTTACTGTAAGAATGATTTCAAAGCATAAAAGCAGTGTAAGTCAAATACAATTTAATTTTACTGCTTTTAGATTTATAAGACAGCTCGCGTCTAATTTTGGGCTCCGAAAAGAAGTACATGATAATGGCTCTCCATAAAGTAATTTAATAGGACACATTCATCAGTTTTTATTGGTACCAAAGAAAATTATTTATTTAATTTAAAGAAAAATTTCAAACTGGTATTTCATATTTGTCTGATTTCACCTTTTACACTTTACTGTATTTTTGCTATGGGCGGCAGTATAGACGTGTATACCGATAGTTCCAAATTAGCGGAAGGGGTCCGAGCTGCGGTTTATTGTGTCGGACCAGAAATAAGTATATCCTAGGCTGCCACATTACTGCAGCGTCGTTCTAGCGGAAATTATAGCCGTGAAGAAAGCAGCAGAAATTGTGGAGGAAGCGTGCTTAAGCTGCAGTCGTGACAATATATATATTTATAGTCGCAATAATCTCTCACACTAGGTCATGAAGAAGTGTCCTGGAATGCTAAGAAGTATTGGAATAACTTCGCTCAGGCCGGACTATACATCTATACGGGGTTCCCGGTCATATAGGGATAAAAGGTAACGAAAAGGCCGATGAGTTGGCGGGTAAGGGGGTCAGAATATACCCGCGGTAGGTATGCCTGTCGTAAGAGGCGACTAAAATACCAGATGCAAGGGGCTGTGTAGCGCAACCTTTCAGGTTGCCAGCGCAATATATAGCTTCTCCAAACCCAATTGTCAACCTCACCTATCCGCGGCCAATCCTGTTTCACTAACAGACGGGGCTCTGTCGACCCCAATCTCCTCATGGAACTTGGGGATGGGGAGGGAGGGATGGCCTGAAGGTTTAATGTGGCCACATAAAGCGTTCCCGAGATGGTCGGGCTAGCACCTTAATGGTGCGTACCGGATCTGTATCCGGCAAAGGACCAGCACATTGATAACACTCCCCATAGCCTTCGGGGAGCAACCTTATCGCTACAACAACAACATGAGTTGGCAAAGGATGGTGCAATACTCGCTGAATTGACGATACCCATCCCAATCACTTTGGGAGAAACCAATAGGAGACAGGAGTTGCGTGTGATCCATGAAGACAGAAAGGCGTGGATAGAAGCGCATGGCTGCAAAATTTCTAAGATATTAGACCCACACAATGGCTCTTGTCTCTGACGGGTGAAGTCAAGGCTATCGATGGGCATACTAACTGGACACTGCCTTCTGGCTTCCCCTTCTTATAATTTAGACCTCGTCAGTAGCGGCAGATGTAGGAAGTGCAAGGCGCAGGAAGAAACGGTTGAACGGCACGTTCTGTGTTCGTGTCCTGCGCTCGCCAGGTTAAGGCTCCAGTTATTAGGGGCGAAAGAGTTGCCAAATCTCGGGACAGAAATTAAGCTAGGTCCTAGAAAACTTCTAGTATTTGCCAAGAGGACGAATTTAATCTATAACATAATGATTAGAGTTCTAACGTTTGGTCGTCAAACAAACTCTGGTAACACTATGGACACATTCAATCTAAGGGAGGTCTTATTGACCGGCCTAACCTAATTCATGGTTTAAAATTTAGGTTCTAATTTCTAGCCATGTAGAAAATCAATCCCTTTTTAAACTTTTTTATTAAGCTTAACTCTGTGTAGCGAGCGAACAGAATTTTGTAATTAAAATTTAAGTAACTTCCCGGTACGGTACAAGCTTGAAACCGATAGGTGGCGCATGGATCGAAATATTTCAAAAATCATATTTGTGGTCCGAGTTGGCTCATATTTGGAACACATAATACATACATGAATAAAAAGCTACCTATAAAAAAAACCTCCGCTCGGTGGCGCAAGGTTTGGCTCATATTCGGAACACATATTACATACGGGAATAGAATTCGCATGTTTCAAGCTTGGAATACGATACAAAATAAAGTAGTGTCATACAGGTTTAAACTTGCTTACTGAAGTGATTGTTGGATTGTTTTTCCGATAAAGTTTCGTTAGTATTTCAAACCATAGTACAGGTCTACAAGTAGGATATGTAGCAGCGCGCACATACACAGCCACGCTCACCTGATAAAATGCTTGTTCTTGTTCGTTTTTTGTGTGGATGCTATTTGGCACTGTTGTACTTCTTAGGTCCAAGAAAAGTGCAGTAGCTGCTAACGAAAGCTGTGTAAAATTTTTATTGTAAAATTACAAAGAAATATCCTCATTTACTTTCAAATGAGCTTTTAATTACATCTCTCTTTAAAATCCATATGTTTTGGATAATTTTAAATAACAAATTGTGATACTTTATTACCGGGGACGATTCCTAAAACACGACCAAAACCGTCGAGGGAGGCATTAATAGACGCGTTTTTGCCTTGCTTCCAATAATTCGAATACTATTTCACCTTTGAACTATAGATAACAGGACAAAACGCGTCTTTTTATTATTTATTGCAGTCGACCTCAGTTTCAAACTGTTTTTCGCGGAGAACTTTTGAACGTGTAGAAAAACTTAGCACTCGTGTTTCTATTCTTAATACTGCAATAACTACGCGTCCTCAGATACCCCAATTCAAGACTTTTGTATAACTTTCTGTAGGACGCATATAGGTGCAATACATTTTCATATTAAATTCGTAAAAAAAAATGTACCATCACGGCAACCCATATCTGATATTCCGCTCCTTGTTTTGTTTCGCTGCATCTATTCCACGACAGCAACCACGGTAATTTTGACACTTCGTTCAGTGTCAAAACGCAAGTTCCACGCAGGTTCCACTGAGTTCAACAATAGTTTGACACTGACCGAAGTGTCAAACGGCAGTGTGTTACGCCATAAACAGAAAAAAGTTCCTATCATGCCTATTCAAAATCAACTGTCAAAATAAAAAAAAAACCTGACAGAAGCGCAGAGACCGACTCAAAACGCTTATCAATACAAAATAAAACAACATCCGGCCGAAACGGATGTCACGGACAGACCGCTACAACATTCAAAAATTTAAATTCAAAAAAAAATATCTAACGCAACAAAAAGATATTTACCGAACCGGAAATGACCGGTTACCACAAGTTCAAAATCAAAATAAAAAAAAAAACGCTGAAAAATAAAAATACAAATAAAAGGAAAACAAAAAGGCCGAATATACATAGGGGCGCCGCGGGTGGTGTTGCGACGCCCGGTGCATTATCCCGCCCTCAAAAACCATGGCCACCGTCGCACCTAAAATTCCGGTGGCCCCTTACCTGGTTTACCTAAGTGCCTTCTAAATAAGTGGCGACGCCAGCATTCCCATTTTAAATTACAAAATATATTTAAAATTCATTATAAAAAAAACTGAAATATCATTAAGTATGTCTATGCGTTTTAATCTTCGCGAGCTTCCTGCTCATAAGGCAATACAATCTGATTTTTTTTTATTTTTTTTATTTACTTTCGTGAAGTCTAAGTTATAATTTTGGTTGGCTTACATAACTATTTTATAAATTCATAAACGTATATAGGTTGGCACCTATCGGCATAATAAATTTATTATATTAATGTGTTTGGTATCTTTGTTTCTAAATACCCTCTTTAAATGCTATTCTGCTTTGCGTACATAAATTCTGTTATCTGTCTAATAGCAAGTTTTGGTTAAGTTAACTTACTATTGATGTGTTTATGTACATAGAGCAGCCTATTTAACTTATTGGGTAAGTAGGGATTAGTAAGATTTTGAAGCTGCATATCCGTGCATTTCTTTACATATGAATTGATTTCCTTATCTCTGCCAACAAGGTGCCCAACAAAAAAATATCCAGTTCATGAACTACGGTACATGCATGTCTGTAGGTAGGTATGTTAGAAGTGAAGGAATCAAAATATATGCAGAAATAGGAAATGGATATTCACTGGTAGGAGTGATTAACCATACCAAAAAAAAAATATATATATATATATATGTTTCTTTATTCGTCCAAATGGCATTGAATGGCCTAGGCATGTATATGTATTTTATCTTAAATGAGTCTTACTGAATGCTATGTTACTTCAATTGTAGGCAGTAAAAGTTAATAAATACGTATATAAAATTTAGGTATGTGTTCGTGTTAATTGTAAAATACTTTATGATTGTCCAGAATCAAAAAAAAATTGTTGGGAAAATATTGCAACATTGGCATAATTGGTGCTTGCAAAGGGTTGCACGTACGTACATACAAATAAACCATAATGGCATACGTTTAAAAGCTAATCGCATTACTATACAATTTGGTTGGATTTATACATTGAAAATATATTACGCTTTAGCGAAATTTGTCGCCTTGACATGACAGTCTATTTTCTGGCAGATAATTCCAATGGTCTCCTTTAAATTGGCTTATACTAGTACAAAGGCATAGTGGTATATAGTTATGATAGGTACATTTGCGAGTAAAAAAAAGTAGCAAATTGGCTTGCAAGTTGCAGCAATTAATTTTCTATTTCCATTTCCCTCAATTGTAAAACCGGGTTTACTGATTTAAATGACAATGACTGTCAACCAATTTCGAAACCGTTTTGGAGCGCGATGTAGTCTAATTTAAGACGAGTTACAGGTTATATATATAATTCTGTTCCATAAAACAATGAGAATTTTGCTTTGAAAATGATAAAAATTGCGTATCATTGTTGCTGCAATTTTATTGCTCGCAGGTGTATGTACGACATCCTACATTATACAAGCCTTTACATATTAAAGCCGGAGTCATTGGTGCCGTATGTCGTATCGCTGTATCCGTATCCCTAACGTAATCAGCTGTTTATCGTTACGACGGTAAACCAAAACCCAATTGGTTGGCTACGATACGGTTACGACCTTAGCGGCACCAATAATCGATTGCATTGATTCTCATAAGGTTGGTCGAATCAGCTGTTATAAGGTTACCGATACGGTTACCGATAAATCACCAATGTCTCCAGCTTAAAATGTAATCCACTGTTCAATTCAATTTAACTATCTTTTTAACTCGGTAAAATATTTCGAATACAAAACCAAACGTTTACAAGTGAATTATCTAAATTTTGTACATAGTTTTGGCTGCCTTAGCTATATGACCATTTCATATAGGGTGGTGCGTATGCTTTGGTTATTCCTCATCGACCTGGTGCCGGTGGCAAACCTTCTTTGTTTTGTTAAAAAAAAAACTTGTAGAGCTATTTATAAGTTCACTCAAGCGAAGGCAAAATATAAAGGAACGGACTCACCGCTTTAACCGCTGATATTCGCTGTCGCAATTGGCCCGACCGCAGGCCTAGGTTCGCTGCCCTGTGGTTGTCATTGTAGCTGATATATTGTAGCCCGTATGGTCGTAGCTGATAGGATTACGCTAGTATCGTTATAGCCGGACGTAGCTGATGAAGATGCGGCTAGTATTGCTGTCGGTGGTACCGCCTGTTGCAGGTGTTAACATTAGTGGCCGCAGGCCTATGTTCGCGGCCCCGCTGTGCGCGTTGCAGCTGGCGGTGGCGGTACGTCTGGTGGTTGTTGCGCTCGTGGTTGGCGCTAATGGATGGGTTGGGGGAGATACTACTGATGGTGATGCCCGTGATAATAGTAGGCGCCGTTGGTGGTGGTGGGCGCTTTGGGTCAAGGTAACCGAGTGAACCGGCTGGCGATAAAGCTCCGCGCTACCCTGTACGAGCCGGATGACTTGGCTGTTTGACGTCAATTGTATTACGCGGCGGCGTACTGCTGGCCCTGGAGGCGGAGGTGGTATCGGAAGCTTTTCCGCAGGTGGTAGTGTTCTTAGTAAACGTAGAGGAAGAGGTTTATCTCGCTAAGTGTGACTGCGGACGCCGACCTACTTCAACTGGACCTTGTGTCCACACAACATAACCTGTGCAGAGTTTATTATCACCCAAAATAGCCGCGTAGAAACGAGATTTGTCGGAAAGAACGGTTTCGGTGCTTTGCGCTATTGACTCTTTCCTCGTTTCTCGACAATTTCCTGTGTAGGTGCACAGCCGGCGAGGATGTTTTTCGATCACCAAAATTTTACGCCCTTTCACTTACTTATCTTCCCGGAAACTCTCTTTCAATCTTTTTCTAGTGATGGCCGGTCTGTCTTTTTCCTTCTTTTTCGATACTTTTTATCGCAACTTTCGCCATATCACTAGGTGTGTTCGCGTGAACACGCTCCCAAGTGGATCGTAGCCGTAGACCGTAGCAGCAGACCGTAACAAACCTGCTTCGCTTTGAAGACCTGACGATGAAGCGAACAGGAAACCGGATCATCTGTGGGAAGCCACTGCCAGGGATCTCCGACGAAAAGCAATGTGGGGCACGACTCACCCCTGAGATAAGAGTCTCAAAGTCCTACTACGAAGCTAGCCGGGCAACATAGGTCCATCAAAAAAAAACTAAGTCAAGTTGGGGATTAATTCTGTTTCCTAGTTTAAAAGGGCTTTGCGGCAATTAGACACTTGTTATGGAGAACTCGTCAAAACTCCGAAAGATGATTTCAAGTGGGTATCGCTCCCACAGGAATGCAAAACAAAAAAAAGGTGTAGACATTTTGATCTGGAGAACTCGTCCAAACTCGGAAAGGCTAGTCCGACCTAAGCGTGGACTGCCAGGGTGTTCACGGTCCCCGGTGAGCACGCGCGTGAACATCCTATGAGGTCAGCGCTCGGGGAGAATACTGGGCGAGATGTCCCCGACCGCCAAAACGCCCAGACAAAAAAAGGTCCAATTGTTAGGTATATATAAAAAAAAATCAAATTGTAATTTGGCAAGGAAACGTTCTTTCTGGTTCATTGCGGACGAATGTCCGAAGCGTGAAAGCGACCTATCAATTTCCCGTTTAGGTCTTCGAGATCATACAGTGCATTGCCTATTTTTCGAAGCACGCGACACTTCAGGTATTTTGGTAGGAATTTGGCGTTAATGCCCTGTTTGAAGTTACTTAAGGCAAAGTTTCTCCGAAAAACTTCCTGACCTTCCTTATAGTTGACTTGTCTAGAGCGCTTGTTATAGGTGGTTACTCCCCTATCCTTGGCCTGATCTAAATTTCTACGGATCTGCTCACGAATATTAGTAACTTGTCAGCTCGGCTTACTACCGTAACCTGGTCTTCCCGAAGGCTGCCGAGTTTCCCTAAAACGGTGTACGTTGAGGCATGTTGGACCATATTTTGGCCATATAATGCAAAGTATGGAGAACACTGAATCGCCGTATGAAAATCACCTCTCAAAACTGATAAAATCTCGGGTATATGCTTATCCCAATCGGTATAGTCAGGTTTATCTTTCAGGAAAATCCTAATCTTCGAAACAATCTCTCTATTAACGCGCTCGGATGCGTTTGCTTGGGGAGAATATAATCCCGTCCTCACGTGCGTCACCCCGTAATTTGAAAAAAATTGGTTCATTTCCTTCGAGATAAACTGTTTACCATTGTCACTGTGAATAAACTCAGGGACCCCTACAGCCGAAAAAATTTCTGAAGCGAAGTAATTCATAACGTTTACAGTGGTGGCTCTCTGCATGGGCTTTAGCCAAATGTATTTTGAAAAATGGTCTAGTATTATGAAGAGAAATTGATTTCGCCGCTTATATCTCGGATACGGCCCTAGGAAATCGCAATATAATCGCTGAAATGGCCTCTCGGATGCAAAGGTATTCTCTAGAGGCGGTCTCGACTGCTGATTAGTGGGTTTTACAGCTTTGCAGGTGTCACAACGCTGGACGTATTCCCTGACGTCCTTAGCCTGCTGCGGCCAGAAGTACTTCTGCTGAACACGTTCTAAGGTTTTCTGCCACCCGCCATGGTAACTCCGGTCCGCGTCATGTGCTAATCTAACTGCTTCCTCAGTCAACCCTTTCGGCAACCATAATCTCCACAGCGAGTCTTCTTCCCCTTCCACTCCCTTACGAAATTTAACTCGTTTGAAAATTACTCCGTCCACCACTCGCAAATCCGGAAGCGATTCCTCGTTTTCGGTGACGGTCCGAATTAAGTCTAAATATTCGTTGCTGCTAAATCCGGGAGAGACTAAGTCTATTTCCCCGGGTGTGGTAGTGAAAGTTAACTCGTCAGCATCAAACCGCGACAGCGCATCTGGTACTACATTCAGGGTGCCCTTGCGATGTTCCATTTTAAAGTCATATCTTTGCAGTAAGAGCGACCACCTCGCCAACCTCCCGCTCAAGTCCTTCTGTGTCATTAACCACTTGAGACTGGAGTGGTCCGTGATAATACGAAACGGTAATCCCTCAACATAGGGTCGGAAACGCTTCACGCTGATTATGGCGGCGAGACATTCCAGCTCGGTTACCGTGTAATTGCGTTGAGCATTATTCAGTTTTTTCGACACAAACGCGATCGGATACTCAGCGCCCTCGTCATCGACCTGGAACAACACTCCGCCAACACCTATTTTGGAAGCGTCGCATTGTATCACGAATTCCCTTGAAAAGTCTGGTTGGGCCAAGACAGGGGCGGAACTCAAAGCTACTTTTAGCTTTTCGAAGGCCTCTATAGCTTCAGAGGTAAGCTTGAACGGGCCTGCTGACTTACGGAGACAGTCGGTTAAGGGTTCTGCCAAGTCAGCAAAATTGGTAATAAACGCCCTGTACCAATTCGCCATGCCCACAAACCTACGCACTTGCCGAGGGGATTTAGGGATCGGGAAGTTTTGCATTGCTTCTATTTTTCCCGGATCCACTTTCATACACCCGCTGCCTATCAAGTACCCTAAGTAGCGTATTTCCTTCTGACAAAATTTAATTTTTTCCACTGGGCCACTTCCGCTAGCAATTTCAGGTGATCCTCTAAATTAGTGCTACATACCATCAGATCGTCCAGGTAGACAAAGACGTTCTCTCGCAGACGCGAAGGGATTGCCTTGTCCATCAGCCTACTCATAGTCTGTGGTCCATTGCACAGACCAAATGGCATTACTTTGAAGTGGTACAGAGGCCTCCCCGGAACTGCGAATGCTGTTTTTTCCTTAGAGGACTCCGTCAATTTGATCTGGAAGAACGCGTCTTAAAATGCGTACCTTTCAGTCTGCTCAATAAGCCGTTGATATGAGGCAGGGGGTACGAGTCTTTCTTAGTCACCGCGTTGACCTTCCTGGAATCTATGCACAGCCTAACTTTACCTGGTTTCCGGACCAGTACTACAGGACTACACCACGGGGAGTTTGATTCTTCTATAACTCCTAATTCGAGTAACCTGTCTAGTTCGCTAAAAGCTTCGGCTTGCCTCGGTGGCGAAAGAGGGAAATGTTTGCTTTTTATGGGAACGGCATCACCGGTGTCGATGTGATGCTCCACTAATTTAGTTTGCCCTAGGCCTAACTTTTCGTACGAAGGAAACGTCTCGATGACCTTTTGCAATTCTAATTTTCGTTCTGGTGACAATTCATGGAGGTTAAGTTCCTCTTCCTTTTCAAGTCTAATCTCTATGCACTCTACGCTTGGGAATATTTCGGGAGCTAACGCAAATGCTCTCCAAAAATCTACCCCGAAATACGCTTCTTCGAGCAATGAGGGAACAAGGTAAAAACGAATAACCTTTGTGATATTTTTGAAGGTGACTGGTAGGGATACTGAGCCTAAAATTTTTTGCTTGTTGCCGCCCGCGGTATATACGAACGCGTGTAAGGGCTGATATTCGAAGCCGTTATCCTCTAGGAATTCTAATCCATTTTTCCCTAAGATGGAGACGTTGGCTCCCGAGTCCAACATCCCTACAAGAAAGCTATCTCTAATTTTAGCCTTTACTAGAGGCCTTTCATCCTCTGTAAGCGTTAACGTGGTGGCTTGCAGCAGTCTACGCTCCTGTACTCTCCTGTGGTATCCCTTCCTACTCTTCAAAATATTGTCCGACACCGGGTATTGTTTAAAAATGGAATGTCTTATTTGTTCGTACCTATGTTCCCTTTCTTCAGGGTTTGGTGAAAAATGCGTTTGGCACGCGACATCCCTATGCTGGCGTCGCAGAATCTTGATACGCTCGCCCATCGCGGATGAGGACGTTTGACTCTCGGATTCGGAACTATTCGAATTGTCCGTACTGTCAGGGTAAGTTATTATCACTTTTGAGGGCTCTTCTGCCAGGGTACTACTGCAGCTCGGAAGCGTATCACCTCCATGCAGAGATTCACCCTCTGGTTCAGCGCATGGGACGACGCCTCGAGCACTGGCTGATGTGGGAGCTATGAAGCCGAACGAGGTTCCCCCGCCTTCTCGCTCGGGTACTGGTTTCCCTGCCTGCGATGGTCCCTAGGGCATTTAGGAGTAAATACACCCTTATACCCACATTTAAAACAAAAAGGATTTTTTATGGGTTCCTCACAATATATATAGGAGTGCCCCATTGCCTGGCAATTCCAGCATTGGATTCCCGAATAGTCCGGTCTTCTGTTGCGTCGATATTCCAGTGCCTCTAATTGCGGATCTATTTCGCCGTCCTCGCCTTCCATCCTCATGTCCGGGATTGTCACGCGTGCTTCGTTTACATGCAGTCCTGGGTAAGTGGCTCCCAACAGCTTGCTTTCTTTCAGCACTTGTTCACCTCTGCGTGCTACATCGCGTAGATCATGAAGGGTCTTTACATCTGCGTTGAAAAGCATCAGCTTAAGGCTACTGTTGACGTTTCTTTTTATTATGTCAATCAGTAGAAGCTCCGACATTGGCTCTCTTAAGCGCGCTTGGGTTTTGTTTCGTGAAAAGCCAGTACCATTCTTCGGCCCGCCCGGAAAGAAACAGGTGGAAAATAGCCATGATTTGTTCGTCCGTGCATTGAGTGCGCTCACACAAGGTGTTCAGCTTAAAAAGGAAATCGGCTACGCTCCCAGTGCCGTCGAACGAGATTTTCCACTCCTGCGGTTTCACTACTACGCTGCTTGGAGTCGGGTACATTGGTGGTACTACCGTTGGCAACGGGTTACGGTCCATCCTACTTGCGTTCCTGTTTTGCTGGTTTAATTGCTGCGCGGATTCGAGAGCGGCGTTGAGCTGGTCCATACTGGTTCTGATTGACCCCATCTCTCTCCGCATTTCCCCCTGCGAAGCCTGGAACAGCTGGTGTAGCACGTCCACCCACGAGCCTCCACGAGTAGCTTCGTTCGGGATCCCGGGAGTATTCGTCCGGTCACTTACAGCTTCTCTTATATTTCCCATTCCATAATTAGGTGGTAAGGCACCAGCTCCATCTGGAGCGTTGGTCGACACATTGGTCATTAGCCCCGAGATATCATGCGCGTTTAATAGGGGCGCGTTCAATTGACTGTAGCTTCCCGGTCCGTCCAATTTTTCGCGGTGGTCGTTCATGTCCAAGCCGGTATGTGTCCCGCGGGATTTCCGTATTGTCCCCCTACTGGGGTGTGCACCACCAAGGGACGCCTGGCCTTGGAGAAAGCCCCCCCCCCCTATTATTACCGCCCCGGTTCTGGCTCCCCCGAAAGCTTCCCGCACTCCCGAACGGAGTATTTCGGCCCGGTTGGCCGTACGACTGCTCGTGGGACATAATTAGGTAAAGATAATAACAAAAAGAAATGTAATATGTCACGTGGTAGTGTTGAAAAAAAAACTTTTGCCGCGTAACGCAGTTAGGGGTCAAAAAAAGGTTTATGTATATAAATTTATGTGCAAAAAAAAAATAAAACTTCCAAAAGCTGGAAAAAGAAAAGCGATTAAGTAATTTAAATATATCGTGAAATAAATGGGAATGCTTACATCCCCTTCCCGAAGACACTCGGGCTACAGGCTAAACAAAAAAATTACATAAATTCATTCATACTTGTCCCTAGTGCTCCCAACCGCAATGCGAGGGGGTCTTAAGGCCCCCCTCCGAGTCTGGTTGGGGCCACTAGGGTCACTCCAGGCACACACGGGTTGGTCTCAACACGCCCAGCCGCAACGCAGGGGCAGTCTCCAGGGGCTTGCCCCTGGGACTGGTTGGGGGTGTTGAGGCCTCCCGTCCATTCTTACTGGGCACCCCTCCTGCCTCCGCCGCAATGGGTGGAGCGGTTTCGGAACAGCTCCCCCAGTCTGGTGGGACAGGAAGGAGTGCCACTTTGAATCCCAGCTCAACCCGTCACAATCCAGGTGGCACTAGGTGTTGCCACCTGAGACGTGGGATGAGCTGGGGTCCTTACAATTCACCCACTCACTCACACAAGACAACACAAATTCGGCAGGTAAACTAAAAAAAAAATTACTTTACAAAAAAAAACCCAATTAGCGGACACATATTTTACCTAAGCCGACTAACGGACAACATTCCGGCAAAATAAAAACCCCAATTACAAAAAAAATAAAGTGCGTGCAACATTGCCTCTTCGGGTGAATACAAAGGCCGGATAACTGACGTTAAGTCCGTGGCTCCTTCGGCCACTGCCCCCGATGACCAGTCCGGACAACCTGATCCGTCTAACCATCCCACCGCAACGTAGGTGGCAGCTTCTGTGGCTGCTCACTCGGACTGGTGGGATGGTCAACTTCACAGGTTGACCCGACTGACCCTCGCGGCCAGCGCCTCAGGCGCCACGTTGGGCGCCATCTGTTATGGTTACGCATTTACCGTGGAAGCAGTAAGGAAGGCGGTCGGCATGATGTGTTGGTGCAGAGTGGCTAGTCATTGTCGGCTGGGGCGGGTCCTTGCCAACCTTACTGTTCCTGCGTCATAAACAGAAAAAAGTTCCTATCTTGCCTATTCAAAATCAACTGTCAAAATAAAAAAAAAACCTGACAGAAGCGCAGAGACCGACTCAAAACGCTTATCAATACAAAATAAAACAACATCCGGCCGAAACGGATGTCACGGACATACCGTTACAACATTCAAAAATTTAAATTCAAAAAAAATATCTAACGCAACAAAAAAATATTTACCGAACCGGAAATGACCGGTTACCACAAGTTCAAAATCAAAATAAAAAAAAAAACGCTGAAAAATAAAAATACAAATAAAAGGAAAACAAAAAGGCCGAATATACATAGGGGCGCCGCGGGTGGTGTTGCGACGCCCGGTGCATTATCCCGCCCTCAAAAATCATGGCCACCGTCGCACCTAAAATTCCGGTGGCCCCTTAGCTGGTTTACCTAAGTGCCTTCTAAATAAGTGGCGACGCCAGCATTCCCATTTTAAATTACAAAATTTATTTAAAATTCATTATAAAAAAAAACTGAAATATCATTAAGTATGTCTATGCGTTTTAATCTTCGCGAGCTTCCTGCTCATAAGGCAATACAATCTGATTCTTTTTTTTTTTTTTTTTATTTACTTTCGTGAAGTCTAAGTTATAATTTTGGTTGGCTTACATAACTATTTTATTAATTCATAAACGTATATAGGTTGGCACCTATCGGCATAATAAATTTATTATATTAATGTGTTTGGTATCTTTGTTTCTAAATACCCTCTTTAAATGCTATTCTGCTTTGCGTACATAAATTCTGTTATCTGTCTAATAGCAAGTTTTGGTTAAGTTAACTTACTATTGATGTGTTTATGTACATAGAGCAGCCTATTTAACTTATTGGGTAGGTAGGGATTTGTAAGATTTTGAAGCTGCACATCCGTGCATTTCTTTACATATGAATTGATTTCCTTATCTCTGCCAACAAGGTACCCAACAAAAAAATATCCAGTTCATGAACTACGGTACATGCATGTCTGTAGGTAGGTATGTTAGAAGTGAAGGAATCAAAATATATGCAGAAATAGGAAATGGATATTCACTGGTAGGAGTGATTAACCATACCAAAAAAAAATATATATATATATATGTTTCTTTATTCGTCCAAATGGCATTGAATGGCCTAGGCATGTATATGTATTTTATCTTAAATGAGTCTTACTGAATGCTATGTTACTTCAATTGTAGGCAGTAAAAGTTAATAAATACGTGTATAATATTTAGGTATGTGTTCGTGTTAATTGTAAAATACTTTATGATTGTCCAGAATCAAAAAAAATTGTCGGGAAAATATTGCAACATTGGCATAATTGGTGCTTGCAAAGGGTTGCACGTACGTACATACAAATAAACCATAATGGCATACGTTTAAAAGCTAATCGCATTACTATACAATTTGGTTGGATTTATACATTGAAAATATATTACGCTTTAGCGAAGTTTGTCGCCTTGACATGACAGTCTATTTTCTGGCAGATAATTCCAATGGTCTCCTTTAAATTGGCTTATACTAGTACAAAGGCATAGTGGTATATAGTTATGATAGGTACATCTGCGAGTAAAAAAAAGTAGCAAATTGGCTTGCAAGTTGCAGCAATTAATCTTCTATTTCCATTTCCCTCAATTGTAAAACAGGGTTTACTGATTTAAACGACAATGACTGTCAACCAATTTCGAAACCGTTTTGGAGCGCGATGTAGTCTAATTTAAGACGAGTTAAAGGTTATATATATAATTCTGTTCCATACAACAATGAGAATTTTGCTTTGAAAATGATAAAAATTGCGTATCATTGTTGCTGCAATTTTATTGCTCGCAGGTGTATGTACGACATCCTACATTATACAAGACTTTACATATTAAAATCTAATCCACTGTTCAAAACAATTTAACTAACTTTTTAATTCGGTAAAATATGTCGAATACAAAATCAAAACATTTACAAGTGAATTATCTAAATTTTGTACATAGTTTTGGCTGCCTTAGCTATATGACCATTTCATATAGGGTGGTGCGTATGCTTTAGTTATTCCTCATCGACCTGGTGCCGGTGGCAAACCTTCTTTGTTTTGTTAAAAAAAAACTTGTAGAGCTATTTATAAGTTCACTCAAGCGAAGGCAAAATATAAAGGAACGGACTCACCGCTTTAACCGCTGATATTCGCTGTCGCAAATGGCCGGTCCGCAGGCCTAGGTTCACTGCCCTGTGGTTGTCATTGTAGCTGATATATTGTAGCCCGTATGGTCGAAGCTGATAGGATTACGCTAGTATCGTTATAGCCGGTATGGACGTAGCTGATGAAGATGCGGCTAGTATTGCTGTAGCCGTTATAGTCGTAGCTGATAGGATTACGCTAGTATTGTTATAGCCGGTATGGACGTAGCTGATGAAGATGCGGCTAGTATTGCTGTCGGTGGTACCGCCTGTTGCAGGTGTTAACATTGGTGGCCACAGGCCTATGTTCGCGGCCCCGCTGTGTGCGTTGCAGCTGGCGGTGGCGGTACGTCTGGTGGTTGTTGCGCTCGCGGATAATGGATTGGTTGGGGGAGATACTACTGATGGTGATGCCCGTGATAATAGTAGGCGCCGTTGGTGGTGGTGGGCGCTTTGGGTCAAGGTAACCGAGTGAACCGGCTGGCGATAAAGCTCCGCGCTACCCTGTACGAGCAGGATGTCTTGGCTCTTTGACGTCAATTGTATTACGCGGCGGCGTACTGCTGGCCCTGGAGGCGGAGGTGGTGTCGGACGCTTTTCCGCAGGTGGTAGTGTTCTTAGTAAACGTATAGGAAGAGGTTTATCTCGCTAAGTGTGACTGCGGACGCCGACCTACTTCAACTGGACCTTGTGTCCACACAACATAACCTGTGCAGAGTTTATTATCACCCAAAATAGCCGCGTAGAAACGAGATTTGTCGGAAAGAACGGTTTCGGTGCTTTGCGCTATTGACTCTTTCCTCGTTTCTCGACAATTTCCTGTGTAGGTGCACAGCCGGCGAGGATGTTTTTCGATCACCAAAATTTTACGCCCTTTCACTTATCTTCCCGGAAACTTTCTTTCAATCTTTTTCTAGTGATGGCCGGTCTGTCTTTTTCCTTCTTTTTCGATACTTTTTATCGCAACTTTCGCCACATCACTAGGTGTGTTCGCGTGAACACGCTCCCAAGTGGATCGTAGCCGTAGACCGTAGCAGCAGACCGTAACAAATTAACATTGCGATGTCCTAGGAGAGGAGCAGATAATCCCACTTTCGCTTTGTTTGTGAGTATTCCATAGAGATTACATACGTGAGAGTACTTTCCAAAGTACTTTCACTGTAGTACTCCATGGAGCACCCACAGAGGATCATATGCCAAAGTACTAAAGAGGAATTGTGTCGGAAAGAATTATCGACGTGAATTTAATTTAAAATGAAAGTAAATGAAGAGGGGCAATACTACTTTTATATTTTATACTACAAATATTCTTATGTTATTTAGCATTTACGTGAATAAAGAAACTAATATTTCTCTATGCATACCATGGTATACTAAAGTACTCTCACGTATGTACTCTATGGAATACTCACAAACAAAGCGAGAGTGGGATCACCTACTCCTCTCCTAGGACATCGCAATGTTAATTGGAGCACTCCCAAAGGAGTATTCCTTACATTAAGCTGTAGACATTGGGGCTTTATCGGTAACCGTATCGGTAACCTTATAACAGCTGATTCGACCAACCTTATGAGAATCAATGCAATCGATTATTGGTGCCGCTAAGGTCGTAACCGTATCATAGCCAACCAATTGGGTTTTGGTTTACCGTCGTAACAATAAACAGCTGATTTTTTACGGTCTGCTGCTACGGTCTACGGCTACGATCCACTTGGGAGCGTGTTCACGCGAACACACCTAGTGATGTGGCGAAAGTTGCGATAAAAAGTATCGAAAAAGAAGGAAAAAGACAGACAGGCCATCACTAGCGGAAAAGATTAAAATTGAGTTTCCGGCAAGATAAGTGTGTGGAGGTACGTAAAAATTTTAAGAATCGAAAAACATCCTCGCCGGCTGTGCACTTACCCAAGGAACTGTCTAAAAACGAGGAAAGAGTCAATAGCGCAAAGCACCGAAACAGTTCTTTGCGATAAATCTCGCTTTACGCGGCTATTTTGGGTGAGAATAAACGCTGTACAGGTTATGTTGTGTGGACACAAGGTCCAGTTGAAGTAGGTCGGCGTTCGCAGTCATACTTAGCGAGATAAACCTCTTCCTCTACGTTTACTAAGAACACTACCACCTGCGGAAAAGCGTTCGACACCACCAACGGCGACTACTATTATCACGGGCGTCACCATCAGTAGTATCTCCCCCAACCCATCCATTAGCGCCAACCACGAGCGCACCACCACCAGACGTACCGCCACCGCCAGCTGCAACGCACACAGCGGAGCCGCGAGCATAGGCAAGCGGCCACTAATGTAACACCTACAACAGGCGGTACCACCGACAGCAATACTAGCCGCACCTTCATCAGCTACGACTATATCGGCTATGATAATACTAGCGCAATCCTATCAGCTACGACTGTAACGGCTACAACAATATAGCCGAATCTTTATCAGCTACGACCATACGGGCTACAATATATCGGCTACCGTGACAACCACCGGGCAGCGAACCTAGACCTGCGGCCAGGCCAACTGCGACAGTGAATATCAGCGGGTAAAGCGGTGAGTCCGTTCCTTTATATTTTGCCTACGTTTGAGTGAATTTATGAATAGCTCTAGAAGTTTTTTTTACGAAACCAAGAAGGTTTGCCACCGGCACCAGGTCGATGAGGAATAACCAAAGCACACACACCACCCTATATGAAATGGTCATATAGCTAAAGCAAGCAAAACTATGTACAACATTTAGATAATTCGCTTGTCAATGTTTTGATTTTGTATTCGACATATTTTACCGAGTTAAAAGGTTAGATAAATTATTTTGAACCGTGGGTTAGATTGTAATATGTAAAGGCTTGTAGAATGTAGGATGTCGTACATACACCTGCGAGCAATAAAATTGTAGCAAAAATGATACGCAATTTTCATCATTTTGAAAGCAAAATTCTCATTGTTGTATGGAACGAAATTATATATATGATAGTTAATCATTAACCTTGGAAATCTCGTAAATTAGATGGGTTTCAACGTATGTTTACGAGCTTTATACGGTTAACTAGATTTGGGACTTTTCATTAGCTATTTTACGATTATTATCTCTATATATTTAGGCCTAAAATAAATTTTAAGAATAACGCAAAAAGAGCACTAGCCGCTATGGCTATCAGCTCGGCATTATTATATTAAAGTAATATACCAGTTGGATAAAAAGTTTTGACTGTTGTAAAGAATAAAAAAAAGTGTAGCTTCGGTGATCACTACTATAAATTTGAATGTACAGAACAAGAGTGCTAGTTTAGTGAGCATCACTGTAAATTTTAACATCTATTTTTGTATTAATAATAAGTCTTGCACATATCCTTAAATGAAACAAAAGTTAACAATGACCTTACTAGCTTAGTTGTCGAATGAACTTTTGTTTTCTGCCTCCATTACGAAATTTTATTAAGGAGGGAATTTAAAAATAAAAACAATGATATTCTACATATGCCCACAACGAAGTGAGCAAGTATAAGGAAGCTTCCATTTATATACATGCATACATTTAAGTTGTGATGGACTAATCATTCTTGAATTTAGTACAAAGTAAATATTCAGACCAATTCTAAATATTCTCGCGGATTTTTTTATTCCCGCCGAAAAATTCCTCCAATTCTTTTCTCCTAGGGAGAAGAATAATTGGGGAATAGGAATTTCGAATTTTCGAAGTCAGCTGTTTTGTCACTTGAAATTTCGTTGCGCATTTCTTATTTTGTTTAAAACATTGAAAAGTTTAATTATTGGTGCGAATTTGTTTGAAATTAAGAAATAAGGTATAAACAATGCACATTATTGCATTTCATGTGGTATTCACTGGAATAAGTAATGAATTGGTGCCACAGCAACATCAACAGAGGAGCATAAGAAGAAGAAGATGGCGTGATAACACAAATCCGCCGGAGTTGCATGCATTCATTCTGCAAAGCAATTTTCTGGCGGCCAAGTCGAGTTGAGTTCGCCTTTCGCCATATGCCAAAATCTATTTAAGCCTTCTTAAAAAATCCTTGCGCAATTTCTGGATGGATGCATCAAATATACGAAGAGCTCTTCCATTGCTTATGATATACTTTTCGACTTAAAATAATGAATATTGTGGTTGTTGTTGTTGTATTAACAGTGAGAATATTGTGGTAGAATGTAAATACATATTTTAGCACAAATTTGTACAAATAAGTGTTTTCTTAAAAGAACCATTTTCCTTTAACTATTTTGATGCATTCCCTTTAATTTAACTAGTGAAAAAACTCCTATGAAATGGCAGAGAAATCTCCCTCTCCCTCACATTCATAATACCTACTTTTCTCCCATAACCGGTTTCCGCTTTTTCGAACATTGTTCAGAATAGGAGGAAAGGGAGAAGTGAAAAAACTCACAAGGAATTTTTATTTAAAATACGAGGAATGGGAGAAACAAAAAAACTCGCACGGAATTTTCGTTTAGAATCGGACTGATTACCTTGATTTAAAACCAGTTTTACGCCAAAAGAAAGAAATATAAATATAGGTGTTTATGTTACTAATCACTCTTGGCGAATCTCCTTTTTTTTTTGTACGGCATCATTTCATTCACTTTCAACGTACCTACCTTTAAACTTATGTAAATTTAATCATAATTATAAGGAATAAGCAGTAATTGCCATGAATTATAAATAAATTGTATTTAAAATGGGAATTCTGACTTCGTTATTTGTTTAGAAGGCACTTAGGGCATACAGGTAAGGGGCCACCAAAAACTAGGTGCGTCGGTGGCCATGGTTTTTGAGGGTGGGCTAAGCACCGGGCGTCGCAACAACACCCGCGGCGCCCCTCTATATATTCGGCCCTTTATGTTTATTTCCCTTTTGGTTCTTTTATTTTAATTTCAGCATATTTTTTTTCTCTTTGATTTTATCGTTTGGTAACCGGTCATGTCCGGTTCGGTAATTTTTCTTGCGTCAGTCTTTGAATTTTGAATTTAGATTTTTGAATTTTTTAAATGTTAACGGTCTGTCCGTAGCATCCGGTTCGGCCGGATGTCGTTTCAGTTTGAATTTATAAGCGTTTTGAGTCGATCTCTGCGCTTCTGCCAGGTTTTTTTTTTAATTTGACAGCTGTTCGTATTGATAGGCATGATAGGAACTTTTTTCTGTTTATGGCGCAGGAACAGTAAGGTTGGCAAGGACCCGCCCCAGCCAACACTGACTAGCCACTGTGCACCACAACATCATGCCGACCGCCTTCCTTACTGCATCCACCGTATATGCGTTTCCATAACAGATGGCGCCCAACGTGGCGCCTGAGGCGCTGGCCGCGAGGGTCAGTCGGGTCAACCTGTGAAGTTGACCATCCCACCAGTCCGAGTGAGCAGCCACAGAAGCTGCCACCTACGTTGCGGTGGGATGGTTGGACGGATCAGGTTGTCCGGGCTGGTCATCGGGGGCAGTGGCCAAAGGGGTCACGGGACTTCACGTCAGTCTCCGGGATTTTTTTTATTTTCACCCGATGAGGCAGTGCTGCATGCACTTTATTTTTTTTGTTTGTAAATGGGGTTTTTATTTTCCCGGAATGTGGTCCGTTAGTCGGCATTGGAAAATGAATGTCCGCTAATTGGGATTTTTTTCTTTTAATGTTTAAAATATTTTTTGCCGAATTTGTGTCGTTGGTGTGAGTGCGTGTGTGTATGTATTGAAAGAACCCCAGCTCATCCCACGTCCCAGGTGGTAGTTTAGAATACCACCTGGACTGTGACGGGTTAAGCTGGGATTCAAAGCGGCACCCTTCTTTGCCCCACCAGACTGGGGGAGCGGCTCCGAAACCGCTCCACCCATTGCGGCGGAGGCAGGAGGGGTGTCCGGTAAGAATGGACGAGCGGCCTCAACACCCCCAACCAGTCCCAGGGGCGAGCCCCTGGAGACTGCCCCTGCGTTGCGGCTGGGCGTGTTGATACCGAACCGTGTGTGCCTGGAGCGGACCCTAGTGGCCCCAACCAGTCTCGGAGGGGGGCCTTAAGACCCCCTCGCATTGCGGTTGGGAGCACTAGGGACATGTATGAATGTATCTGTGTTTTTTTTTATTCTGTAGCCCTGCTGCCTTCTAATGATGGGATGTCAGCATTCACATCACCACCTATATTGTATATTTTACTAACTACTTTTTTTCCCAGCTTTGAATTTCTTTGTCGATACGATAGTCGAACAAAGGACAATATTACTTGTTCGCGCGATTTTTTTTTCCGCACAAAAAAATTGTTTTCGCATATATATATATACATTTTTTTTTGACAAATCATCGCCTAAAATATAGGGTGGAGGGGGGTGAGTTCAGACCTTTTACCTAACCCCTAACGGCCTTACGTTTGGCAGTAAATAAAAGTCTTTATCCAAATACTAGGATTTAACAAACTACGACCTAACAAATAACATTTTTTTTTAATTATTATGTCACGCGAGCAGTCGTACGGCCAACCGGGCCGAACTACTCCGTTTGGGAGTGCGGGAAGCTTTCGTGGGAGCCAGAACAGGGGCGGTAGTAATAGGGGGCTTTCCCCAAGGCCAGGCGTCCCTTGGTGTTGCACGCCCCAGTAGGTGGACCATATGTAGATCCCGCGGGGCCGAATATGGGCCCGGACCTGACTAACCCTCGCGACAAATTGGACAGACCGGGAAGCAACAGTCAATTGAACGCGCCCCTATTAAACGCGCATGATATCTCGGGGCTAATGACCAATGTGTCGACCTACGCTCCAGATGGAGCTGGTGCTTTACCACCTAATTATGGAATGGGAAATATAAGAGAAGCTGCAAGTGACCGGACGAATACTCCAGGGATCCAGAACGAAGCTACTCGTGGAGGCTCGTGGGTGGACGTGCTACACCAGCTGTTCCAGGCTTCGCAGGAGGAAATGCGGAGAGAGATGGGGTCAATTAGAACCAATATGGACCAGCTCAACGCCGCTCTCGAATCCGCGCAGCAATCAAACCAGCAAAACAGGAACGCAAGTAGGATGGACCGTAACCCATTGCCAACGGTAGTACCACCAATGTACCCGACTCCAAGCAGCATAGCAGTGAAACCGCAGGAGTGGAAAATCTCGTTCGACGGCACTGGGAGCGTGGCCGATTTCCTTTTTAAACTGAACACCTTGTGTGAGCGCACACAATGCACGGACGAACAAATAATGGCTAGTTTCCACCTGTTTCTTTCCGGGCGGGCCGAAGAATGGTACTGGCTTTTCACGAAACAAAACCCAAACGCGACTTATGCCTTTTTGTGCTACTCATTCAAAAGAGAGTTTGGCACTTTGAAAACTGACCACGAGATCATGATGGAGATCTCCATGCGGAAGCAGAAATCAAGTGAGTGCTATGACGTGTTTCACACGGACATAATCTCCTTGAACGCGCGCTTAAGAGAGCCAATGTCGGAACTTCTACTGATTGACATAATAAAAAGAAACGTCAACAGTAGCCTTAAGCTGATGCTTTTCAACGCAGATGTAAGGACCCTTCATGATCTACGCTATGTAGCACGCAGAGGTGAACAAGTGCTGAAAGAAAGCAAGCTGTTGGGAGCCACTTACCCAGGACGGCATGTAAACGAAGCGCGCGCGACAACCACAGACATGTGGAGGGAAAGCGAGGACGGTGAAATGGATCCACAAATAGAGGCGCTGGAATATCGACGCCACAGAAGACCGGACTATTCGGGAATCCAATGCTGGAATTGCCAGGCAATAGGGCACTCCTATATATATTGTGAGGAACCCATAAAAAATCCTTTTAAATGTGGGTATAAGGGTGTATTTACTCCTAAATGCCCTAGGGACCATCGCAGGCAGGGAAACCAGAACCCGAGCGAGAAGGCGGGGGAACCTCGTTCGGCTTCATAGCTCCCACATCAGCCAGTGCTCGAGGCGTCGTCCCGTGCGCTGAACTAGAGGGTGAATCTCTGCATGGAGGTGATACGCTTCCGAGGTGCAGTAGTACCCTGGCAGAAGAGCCCTCAAACGTGATAATAACTTACCCTGACAGTACGGACAATTCGAATAGTTCTGAATCCGAGAGTCAAACTTCCTCATCCGCAATGGGCGAACCGACCAGAATTCTGCAACGCCAGCATAGGGATGTCGCTTGCCAAACGCAATTTCTACCAAACCTAGAAGAAAGGGAACATAGGTATGAACAAATAAGACATACCATTTTCGAACAATACCCGGTATCGGACAATATTTTGAAGTGTAGGAAGAAATACCACAATAGAGTTCAGGAGCGTAGACTGCTGCAAGCCACCACGTTAACGCTTACAGAGGATGAAAGGCCTCTAGTAAAGGCTAAAATTAGAGATAGATTTCTTGTAGGGCTGTTGGACTCGGGAGCCAACGTCTCCATCTTAGGGAAAAATGGATTAGAATTCCTAAAGGATAACGGCTTCGAATATCAGCCCTACATGCGTTCGTATATACAGCGGGTGGCAACAAGCAAAAAATTTTAGGCTCAGTATCCCTACCAGTCACCTTCAAAAATATCACAAAGGTTATTCGTTTTTACCTTGTTCCCTCATTGCTCCAAGAAGCATACTTCGGGGTAGATTTTTGGAGAGCATTTGCGTTAGCTCCCGAAATATTCCCAAGCGTAGAGTGTTTAGAGATTAGGCTTGAAAAGGAAGAGGAACTTAACCTCCATGAATTGTCACCAGACCGGAAATTAGAATTACAAAAGGTCATCGAGACGTTTCCTTCATACGAGAAATTAGGCCTAGGGCAAACCAAATTAGTGGAGCATCACATCGACACCGGTGATGCTGTACCTATAAAAAGCAAACATTTCTCCCTTTCGCCACCGAGGCAAGCCGAAGCTTTTAGCGAACTAGACAGGTTACTCGAATTAGGAGTTATAGAAGAATCAAACTCCCCGTGGTGTAGTCCTGTAGAACTGGTCCGGAAACCAGGTAAGGTTAGGCTGTGCATAGATTCTAGGAAGGTCAACGCGGTGACTAAGAAAGACTCGTACCCCCTTCCTCATATCAACGGCTTATTGAGCAGACTGAAAGATACGCATTTTATTAGTGGCATTGATCTGAAGGACGCGTTCTTCCAGATCAAATTGACAGAGTCCTCTAAGGAAAAACAGCATTCGCAGTTCCGGGGAGGCCTCTGTACCACTTCAAAGTAATGCCATTTGGTCTGTGCAATCCCTTCGCGTTTGCGAGAGAACGTCTTTGTCTATCTGGACGACCTGATGGAATGCAGCACTAATTTTGAAGACCACCTGAAATTGCTAGCGGAAGTGGCCCAATGTTTGTGATACGCAGGGCTGACAATAAACGTGAAGAAGAGTAAATTTTGTCAGAAGGAAATACGCTACTTAGGGTACTTGATAGGCAGCGGGTGTCTGAAAGTGGATCCGGGAAAAATAGAAGCAATGCAAAACTTCCCGATCCCTAAATCCCCTCGGCAAGTGCGTAGGTTTGTGGGCATGGCGAATTGGTAAAGGGTGTTTATTACCAATTTTGCTGACTTGGCAGGTCCCTTGACCGTCTGTCTCCGTAAGTCAGCAGGCCCGTTCAAGCTTACCTCTGAAGCTATAGAGGCCTTCGAAAAGCTAAAAGTAGCTTTGAGTTCCGCCCCTGTTTTGGTCCAACCAGACTTTTCAAGGGAATTCGTGATACAATGCGACGCTTCCAAAATAGGTGTTGGCGGAGTGTTGTTCCAGGCCGATGACGAGGGCGCTGAGCATCCGATCGCGTTTGTGTCGAAAAAATTGAATAATGCTCAGCGCAATTACAAGGTAACCGAGCTGGAATGTCTTGCAGCCATAATCAACGTGAAGCGTTTCCGACCCTATGTCGAAGGATTACCTTTTCGGATTATTACGGACCACTCCAGTCTCAAGTGGTTGATGACACAAAAAGACTTGAGCGGGAGGTTGGCGAGATGGTCACTCTTACTGCAAAGATACGATTTTAGAATGGAACATCGTAAGGGCACCCTGAATGTAGTACCAGACGCGCTGTCGCGTTTTGATGCCGATGAGTTGTCTTTCACTACCACACCCGGAGAAATAGATTTAGTCTCTCCCGAATTTAGCAGCAACGAGTATTTAGACTTGATTCGAACCGTCGCCGAAAACGAGGAATCACTTCCGGATTTACGAGTTGTGGACGGAGTAATTTTCAAAGGAGTTAAATTTCGTAAGAGAGTGGAAGGGGAATAAGACTCGCTGTGGCGATTATGGTTGCCGAAAGGGCTGACTGAGGAAGCAGTGAGATTAGCACATGACGCTGACCGGAGTTACCATGGCGGGTGGCAGAAAACCTTAGAACGTGTTAGGCAGAAGTACTTCTGGCCGCAGCAGGCTAAGGACGTCAGGGACTACGTCCTGCGTTGTGACACCTGCAAAGCTGTAAAACCCACTAATCAGCAGTCGAGACCGCCTATAGAGAATACCTTTGCATCCGAGAGGCCATTTCAGCGATTATATTGCGATTTCCTAGGGCCGTATCCGAGATCTAAGCGGCGAAATCAATTTCTCTTCATAGTACTAGACCATTTTTCAAAATACGTTTGGCTAAAGCCCATGCAGAGAGCCACCACTGTAAACGTTATGAATTACTTCGCTTCAGAAATTTTTTCGGCTGTAGGGGTACCTGAGTTTATTCACAGTGACAATGGTAAACAGTTTATCTCGAAGGAAATGAACCAATTTTTTGCAAATTACGGGGTGACGCACATGAGGACGGGGTTATATTCTCCCCAAGCAAACACATCCGAGCGCGTTAATAGAGAGATTGTTTCGAAGATTAGGATTTTCCTGAAAGATAAACCTGACCATACCGAATGGGATAAGCATATACCCGAGATTTTATCAGTTTTGAGAGGTGATTTACATACGGCGGTTCAGTGTTCTCCATACTTTGCATTATATGGCCAAAATATGGTCCAACATGCCTCAACGTACACCATTTTAGGGAAACTCGGCAGCCTTCGGGAAGACCAGGTTACGGTAGTAAGCCGAGCTGACAAGGTGACTAATATTCGTGAGCAGATCTGTAGAAACTTAGATCAGGCCAAGGATAGGGGAGTAACCACCTATAACAAGCGCTCTAGACAAGTCAACTATAAGGAAGGTCAGGAAGTTTTTCGGAGAAACTTTGCCTTAAGTAACTTAAAACTGGGCATTAACGCCAAATTCCTACCAAAATACCTGAAGTGTCGCGTGCTTCGAAAAATAGGCAATGCACTGTATGATCTCGAATACCTAAACGGGAAACTGATAGGTCGCTTTCACGCTTCGGACATTCGTCCGCAATGAACCAGAAAGAACGTTGCCAAATTACAATTTGATTTTTTTTATATACACCTACCAATTGGACCTTTTTTTGTCTGGGCGTTTTGACGGTCGGGGACATCTCGCCCAGTATTCTCCCCGAGCACTGACCTCATAGGATGTTCACGCGTGTACTCACCGAGGACCCTGGCAGTCCACGCTTAGGTCGGACTAGCCTTTCGGAGTTTGGACGAGTTCTCCAGATCAAAATGTCTACACCTTTTTTTTGTTTTGCATTCCTGTGGGAGCGATACCCACTTGAAATCATCTTTCGGAGTTTTGACGAGTTCTCCATAACAACCATGTCTAATTGCCGCAAAGCCCTTTTAAACTAGGAAGCAGAATTAATTCCCAACTTGACTTAGTTTTTTGGATGGACCTATGTTGCCCGGCTAGCTTCGTAGTAGGACTTTGTGACTCTTATCTCAGGGGTGAGTCGTGCCCCACGTTGCTTGTCGTCGGAGATCCCTGGCAGTGGCTTCCCACAGATAATCCGGTTTCCTGTTCGCTTCATCGTCAAGTCTTCAAAGCGAAGCAGGTTTGTTACGGTCTGCTGCTACGGTCTACGGCTACGATCCACTTGGGAGCGTGTTCACGCGAACACACCTAGTGATGTGGCGAAAGTTGCGATAAAAAGTATCGAAAAAGAAGGAAAAGACAAACCGGCCATCACTAGCGGAAAGGATTAAAATTGAGTTTCCGGCAAGATAAGTGTGTGGAGGTACGTAAAAATTTTAAGAATCGAAAAACAACCTCGCCGGCTGTGCACTTACCCAAGGAACTGTCTGAAAACGAGGAAAGAGTCAATAGCTCAAAGCACTGAAACAGTTCTTTGCGATAAATCTCGCTTTACGCGGCTATTTTGGGTGAGAATAAACGCTGTACAGGTTGTGTTGTGTGGACACAAGGTCCAGTTGAAGTAGGTCGGCGTTCGCAGTCATACTTAGCGAGATAAACCTCTTCCTCTACGTTTACTAAGAACACTACCACCTGCGGAAAAGCGTTCGACACCACCAACGGCGACTACTATTATCACGGGCGTCACCATCAGTAGTATCTCCCCCAACCCATCCAATAGCGCCAACCACCAGACGTACCGCCACCGCCAGCTGCAACGCACACAGCGGAGCCGCGAGCATAGACCTGCGGCCACTAATGTAACACCTACAACACGCGGTACCACCGACAGCAATACTAGCCGCACCTTCATCAGCTACGACTATATCGGCTATGATAATACTAGCGCAATCATATCAGCTACGACTGTAACGGCTACAACAATATAGCCGAATCTTTATCAGCTGCGACCATATGGGTTACAATATATCGGCTACCGTGACAACCACCGGCCAGCGAACCTAGACCTGCGGCCAGGCCAACTGTGACAGTGAATATCAGCGGGTAAAGCGGTGAGTCCGTTCCTTTATATTTTGCCTACGTTTGAGTGAATTTATGAATAGCTCTACAAGTTTTTTTTTACGAAACCAAGAAGGTTTGCCACCGGCACCAGGTCGATGAGGAATAACCAAAGCATACACACCACCCTATATGAAATGGTCATATAGCTAAAGCAAGCAAAACTATGTACAACATTTAGATAATTTGCTTTTCAATGTTTTGATTTTGTATTCGACATATTTTACCGAGTTAAAAGGTTAGATAAATTGTTTTGAACCGTGGGTTAGATTGTAATATGTAAAGGCTCGTAGAATGTAGGATGTCGTACATACACCTGCGAGCAATAAAATTGCAGCAAAAATGATACGCAATTTTTATCATTTTCAAAGCAAAATTCTCATTGTTGTATGGAACGAAATTATATATATGATAGTTAATCATTAACATTGGAAATCTCGTAAATTAGATGGGTTTCAACGTACATATTTTTACGAGCTTTATACGGTTAACTAGATTTGGGACTTTTCATTAGCTATTTTACGATTATTATCTCTATATATTTAGGTCTAAAATAAATTTTAATAATAACGCAAAAAGAACACTAGCCGCTATGGCTACCAGCTCGGCATTATTATATTAAAGTAATATACCAGTTGGATAAAAATTTTGACTGTTGTAAAGAATAAAAAAAGTGTAGCTTCGGTGATCACTACAATAAATTTGAATGTACAGAACAAGAGTGCTAGTTTAGTGAGCAGCACTGTAAATTTTAACATCTAATTTTGTATTAATAATAAGTCTTGCACATATCCTTAAATGAAACAAAAGTTAACAATGACCTTACTAGCTTAGTTGTCGAATGAACTTTTTTTTTCTGCCTCCATTACGAAATTTTATTAAGGAGGGAATTTAAAAATAAAAACAATGATATTCTACATATGCCCACAACGAAGTGAGGAAGTATAAGGAAGCTTCCATTTATATACATGCATACATTTAAGTTGTGATGGTCTAATCATTCTTGAATTTAGTACAAAGTAAATATTACCTTGATTTAAAACCAGTTTTACGCCAAAAGAAAGAAATATAAATATAGGTGTTTATGTTATTAATCACTCTTGGTGAATCTCCTTTTTTTTTGTACGGCATCATTTCATTCACTTTCAACGTACCTACCTTTAAACTTATGTAAATTTAATCATAATTATAAGGAATAAGCAGTAATTGCCATGAATTATAAATAAATTGTATTTAAAATGGGAATGCTGACTTCGTTATTTGTTTAGAAGGCACTTAGGGCATACAGGTAAGGGGCCACCGAAAATTAGGTGCGTCTGTGGCCATGGTTTTTGAGGGTGGGCTAAGCACCGGGCGTCGCAGCAACACCCGCGGCGCCCCTCTATATATTCGGCACTTTATGTTTATTTCCCTTTTGGTTCTTTTATTTTAATTTCAGCATATTTTTTTTTGTCTTTGTTTTTATCGTTTGGTAACCGGTCATGTCCGGTTCGGTAATTTTTCTTGCGTCAGTTTTTGAATTTTGAATTTAGATTTTTGGATTTTCTGAATGTTAACGGTCTGTCCGTGGCATCCGGTTCGGCCGGATGTCGTTTCAGTTTGAATTTATAAGCATTTTGAGTCGATATCTGCGCTTCTGCCAGGTTTTTTTTTTTAATTTGACAGCTGTTCGTTTTGATAGGCATGATAGGAACTTTTTTCTGTTTATGGCGCAGGAACAGTAAGGTGGGCAAGGACCCGCGCCAGCCGACAACGACTAGCCACTGTGCACCACAACATCATGCCGAACGCCTTCCTTACTGCTTCCACCGTAGATGCGTTTCCATAACAAATTACGTTAGGGAAACGGATACAGCGATACGACATACGGCACCAATGACTCCGGCTTTATTTATAGAGTACTCGCGTTTTTTGAAGGGTATGTATACATAAAACTAGTGCGCTGTTGCATTTTATCAGAGTTGCCAAAGTAAAATTTTATTATTAGTTATTTGCATGCAATATTTTGCTTTTGGCAACTCTGTTCGATCGTCATCGTGTCGTGATCACAGTCGTTAAAAAACGAGCTATGATCGGCTGATGGGTGTCCGCAAAGGCATTGCAAAGGAGTATTGTTAGAGTATTCCAACATGAAGAAAATGGAACACGTAATCCAACAATTTTGCAGGGACACCACCACTATGTGTACTTTTAGATGGGCGTTTTTAGTTGCAAATGTAGGGTGAAACATGGACACATATTTCAGTTACATCTGAGTATAATGCGTATTGAAATTTTGTAGTACTAATTTTATGCGTAGCAATTTCAGAGGTGTATTTAAAGTTTGTCGCTTAGCAGTCCACATAAAGTTTAAGCGTAAAAGTATATAGACTTGAAAAAAAAACACAGCTAATACCTATTTCTAAAGGCATGGTAAATTCTACTACGATCGTAGTAGAACTCAAAGACAGTTCTGTATGATAGACAACCCTCTAAATTATGCATGCCGAACTTGTAAGAATAAAGGAAAACGTCAACGGGATGAGAACACTTGAATATTAATTTCATCATGAGCGAGGAAAAGCGTTTTTTTAACGCGCAAACGTAAAGGTGGTGGTATCCCATCAGCTGATTGCTTCTTCTTGATAATTTTCCATACAAAGCCTTGTACAACAAAATGTCAGTTAATCGAAATCTATGAAAATTTTCTGTTGACTTGACATTCATCTCCACGGCGAATTGATTGAATTCGCTTTGCCACCACCTGGTATAGATTTGCCTTGCGCGTGTAAAAAAACATGGCTATTAGCTGCGAAAAGCCGTATTTTATGAAGGGCATTAAAAGTTATTCTTCTTCTTCCTGTGAAAGTCACAATAGCAGTTGATCCAGCTGTAATTCGCAAACAGCTGGGATGAATATGTGTAAATTGGGACGTTTATGTAAATTGAATATTTTTTATTTAAAAGGTTGTAAATTATCTATGTTGTGTATTTTACTAAACCGTTATAAAACTGAAATAATCGTGTACAATCAAAACTGATAAAACTTAATATTCTACGCAATCGGTAGTTTACATTTAGCCAGTGGTTGGCAATCATCGAATTTAATCAAATTTAGTTGTCTGAAAACTATTATCCAAATGTGGTTAAATTTACTATAATATAAATAATTAAAATATTATAAACAGCAAATTGCAACTTAGATGCAAGAACGCTTTGAATTATTCACGACCGTTGATAAAATGTGATTATCATTCGCCAAGAGGCTAGCATAGCAGTTTGCGCTTATGTCAACTATGAGTGTGGGGTATGAAGTTACCCAGAGGTGGTTTGGTGATGATCCTAATTCTATGCACTTATAGTTATCAGTGAAGCGTAAAATTCTAAAGTGAAACAAAGAAACGATGCAATGAAACTAGTAGATGTTATTTAAGATAATAGATTCGTCTCAAGTTTCGCTTGACGCATCAATTGCGTGCGATTTTACTTAATATTTTTGGCATAGCAAGGTTGAAAAGGGATTGAGTGGTAGACCAATGGAACGTGGCGGAGCAATGGTACGTTGAATATAAAAAGTGGTTGGTTTGGAATGTTGTTGCGTTGAAAGTACTTCGGCCCATTCAATGGGTGGGACCACTGTCAATGTCATCTAAGTCTCTAACGGGAGTCACAGAAAACCAGTAGTTTCAACTGGGAAGTTGTTGTTAGAGGCGTTGGTTCCAAATTACAATTAAAAATATTTTTGGTATCATGTGCAGACTCATCGCATCGTAAGAGTTATACCTGTAACAGTATCCAGAACGAAGTTGTGACAGGATCACCCTATGTCTTCCTTGGAAGTCTGCTTTTTCTGCAAGCGTCGCACGTTGTTTTTGTTATTGTAGCAGTGCTTTGGTGTTGTTGTTGTAGCAATAAGGATACACCCCGAAGGTCTTGGGGAGTGTTATTGATGTTGATGGTCCTTTGCCGGATTTTGTTACGGCTCTGAATTCTCGGAACAATTGCGGCTGCGTGCTCACCAAAATTTAGACCTTGATCAAACGTCACACCCAAGATTTTTGGTGTAGGACAGTCGGTAGCGTAGTGCCATCGACGTGGATGTTCAAAATGACCGACATTTGGGCGTCCATGTTGTAAATAAGGTCGCGGAAGATTTAGTCGGTGATAATGCCAGGTTTCGCGAGGCGAAAAAACTGGAGAGTTCAGGGAGGTAGCCGTTTATTTTATTGCATAGCGCATCGATCTTTGGGCCTGTGGCCATTATTGTGCAGTCTTCGGCGTAGGAAAAGATTCGATTCCTTCCGGTGGTGAAGGTAGCTTAGATATGTAGAAATTTAACAAAAGTGGGGATAGCACACCACCCTGTGGCACCCCTTGTTTAATTCTCCTTGGTTTTGAAGCTTCGCTTCTAAATTGCACCGATGCCTGCCGACCACCCATATAATTTGCGGTCCACCTTTTAAGACAGGGGGGAAGGGTAGACCCTTCCAGGTCCTGCAGTAACGAGCCATGGTTGACCGTATCGAAAGCTTTTGATAGGTCTAGCGCTACGAGTACTGTTCTATGGTGGGGGTATTGATTTAAACCGCAATTTATCTGGGTGCTAATGGCACTTAGCGCGGTGGTAGTGCTATGGAGTTTTCTGAAGCCATGCTGATGAGGGGCTAGCTGCAAATTTGCTTGGAAATAAGGGAGCAAAATGGCTTCAAGCGTCTTTGCCACTGGCGATAGGAGAGATATCGGACGATACGACTAACCTATGTTAGCTGGTTTCCCAGGCTTTAGTAGCGGGACCACCTTGGCTATTTTCCATTTCTCAGGTATGACAAAGGTGGAAAGAGACAGATTGAAGACATGCGCTAAATATTTGAAACCCTCTTTCCCTAGGCTTTTAAGCATCGGCATGGCTATGCCGTCTGGGCCCACTGCTTTGGATGGTTTAGCAGGACCAATGGCGTCCTCAACCTCTTTAGCGGTGATGGTGATTGGTGACGCGCTGAATTTGTGTTTATGTGCGTGTCTATTGGCTCTCCGTCTATCTTTGTCGACCGTAGGATGCATTATATATTGTCGGCAGAAAGCGCTCGTGCATTTTTTCGCGTCCGACAGCACTTTGCCGCCAGAGGCGATGGAAACTTTGTCTTTGTGCTTAGTCGGATTCGATAGGGACTTTACGGTGGACCAAAGCTTACCCACACCGGTAGAGAGGTTACAACCTCTTAGGTGCTCCTCCCATTTCGCCCGCTTGTGTTCATCCACAAGCATTCTGATGCGTTGGTTTATATCCCTTATTTGGGGGTCGCCTGGATCAAGCTGTCTTATAAGGTCACGTTCTACCGCTAAGTTTGCGGCCTCCGCCGGGAAGTGAGGCCGGATTTCGGGAATTCTCCCGGCAGGAATGAAATGTGCCGAGGCGGATTTAATGACCTTACGGAAGGCACGCTCCCCTTGGCGGGCATCAGTCGGCATAGGGAGGACAGCAAAGCGGCTGTCTGTAAAGGATTTATATTCTTCCCACTTTCCTTTTTTGAAGTTTATGAAAGTGCGTTTTTCAGTGACGATGAAGTCGGCGGTACGCTCAAGCGAAATAAGTATGGGCAGGTGGTCGGATGCCAATGTTACCATCGGCTGCCAGTTGACGCAGTTTACGAGTTCTGCGCTCACGATAGAGATATCTGGCGAGCTGTGACAGCTTCCTACCATACGTGTGGGGGCGTCTCCGTTTATTGTGCAGAACGTCGTTTCTTCTATTTGATCCGCCAACATCTCACCCCTACTATCCGCCCGCAAGTTTGAATGCCATAGATCATGATGGGCATTGAAATCACCTAGGATAATGCGATTGTTGCCAGTTAGTAAGGCCCTGATATTAGGGCGGTATCCACTGGGGCAACAGGTCGCAGGAGGGATGTAGATGTTGATGATTTCTAGGTTTGCATCGCCTGACCGGACAGATAGGCCTTGACGTTCTAAGACATTGTCCCTGCGGTCGATGCCAGGAACAAATATATATATTGCACAGAGTGGTGTATGATAAACGCGAGACCGCCTCCATTTCCGCACTCGCGGTCTTTCCTGTGAACATTAATTATACCCAGAGCAGGTCTGCAATGCAGATCTTGCTGTGAGTTTAGTCTCTTGAATCGCAGCAATGCGGATGTTGTGCCGCTTCAAGAAATCGACTATCTCCGTGATCTTCCCAGTTAGTCCATTACAGTTTAAATGCAGGGTTCTGAAGTGCATAAGGGGAGACGTCGCCACTTTGGGGGTAAGTGACGGGTGACTACGCCTGGGTTGTGGAAGGCCAGGACGCAATTGCTGTTGTGGCCCTGGGACTGGGCGTCCTTGGGCAAGCATTGGGGTACCCGGATGATTTGGGTTTGCGACCTGGCAACATGGCGCGATGAAACCCGTCGGGGGGTTGCCGTCGCGGAGACCAGAACATCTGGGAAAGTGGCACCACCCAAGGCAGGAACTGCCTTAGTAGGTAATAGTTATGAGTGGTATCAGCTGTTTGAGTTGTTGGGGCCGTGGGTGGCGAGCAGCAGCGGGTACTTGTTGTGGCTTGCTGAGCAGCGGGGCTGCTGGAAGGTAGTGGGGGGGGGGGGGGGGGCGCTAAGGCGTAGACTACGGGACGCCCTTGGGCGTGAACAGCAAGGAGCCACAAAAGATTTATAAAAGTTACGTGGACGTCGGGTTTTGGGATCAAGCCCAGAACAACCTGTCCGATGCAACCATCCCTTGCACGAGACACACTGAACAGAGTATGACCGTCCTAAAAAGATTCTTTTCCTGCAGATGCAGCAAAACCATTTCTCAGGACCGGGGTCAGTAGACGGACCCGGATTGGATTCGATGCCTTCCCGGAGTAAGAGAATATGGAGCAGTCCTGCTGCAAGGAGCTGTTGGGAGGATGACAATCTGTGCGAGGGACGAAACAAATTAGATGGGGTCACACTGAAATGACAGTCCTTGGTCGGGAAAAATCCCGAGTCGCTCCGGTACATAGAACCGACTGCTCTAACGGGAGTCCAAGGAAACTTGCTGTTTCAACACGGGTGGTGGACCATAATGAGAGGTGTGTTAGAGGCGTTGGTTCCACAATACAGTTAAAGAGATGGTTGGTGTCATGTGGGGACACATTGGAAGCGGGGCATACATTTTGTATGTCGGGGTTATTCTGTATAGGTAAGAGTTTAACCTGTTACAGTATCCAAATCGAAGTTGCGCTAGAGCTACTCGCGTTTCCCTGGGGAGTATGCGTTCCTCTTCCGCAAGTTTTGGGTACTGGATTCACCTTTCAATTCCTGGCATAAAGGTCCGACGCATGTTTGTGGAGTTCGCCGAGGACTTGCTTTTGTTTTTTGGCTTCAAGCAACTGAGTTCTCAGGTGCCGTAATACTCCTTAAGCTGCTGGGCGGTGATGGCTCGTCAATCAGATAACTTTTGGGATGCCCAGGTTGCTGCGTATTCAACAGGAACTGTTTGGTTAGCATATGTTGTTGTTGTAGCGATAAGGTTGCTCCACAGCACCATTAAGGTGCTAGCCCGACCATCTCGGGAACGACTTATGTGAACACATTAAACCTTCAGGCCATCCCCTCCCTCCCCAACCCCAAGTTCCATGAGGAGCTTAGGGTCGCCAGAGCCTCGTCTGTTAGTGAAACATGATTCGCCGCGGATATGTGAGGTTGACAATTGGGTTTGGAGAAGCTATATGGGCTGGCAACCTGAAGGGTTGCGCTACACTGCCCCTTGAATCTGGTATTTTAGTCGCGTCTTACGACAGGCATACCTACCGCGGGTATATTCTGACCCCTAACCCGCTGGGGGTTAGCATCTCATTTTGCGGTCCACCTTTTAAGACTTGGGTCAAGGCTAGACCCTTCAAGGTCTTGCAGTTACATGCCATGATTGACCGTGTCAAAAGCTTTTGACAGGTCTAGCGCAACGAGTACTGTTCTATGGTGGGGGTTTTGATTTAAGCCGCAATTTATGTGGGTGCTAATGGCATTTAGCGCGGTGGTTGTTTCGCCCGCTTGTGTTCAACCACAAGCAATCGTATGGTTGGTTAATATCCCTTAAATTGGGGGTCGCCGGGATCGAGCAGTCTTAAAAGGCCACGATCTCTCGCTAAATTTGTGGTATCCGCTGGAAAATGGGGCCAAATATCAGGAATTCTTCCGGCGGGAATAAAACGAGCCGAGGCGGATTCACTGACCTTGCGGAAACACATTCCCCTTGGTGAGCATCAGTCGGGATAGGGAGGGCAGCGAAGTGAATGTCTGTAAAGGATTTGTACTCATCCCACTTTCCTTTTTTTAAATATATGAAAGTACGTTTTTCGGTGACGATGAAATCGGCGTTCGCTCAAGCGAAATAAGTATAGGCAGGTGGTCAAATGCTAATGTTACCATCGGCTGCCAGTTGACGCAGTTTACGAGTCCTGCGCCCACGATTGATATATTTGGCGAATTGTGACAGATTCCTACCATACGCGTGGGGGCGTCTCCGTTTATTGTGCAGAACGTCGTTTCTTCTATTTGATTCGCCAACATCTCTCGCCTAAGAAAATGCGATTGTCGCCAGTGATTAGTGCTCTGATATTAGGGTAATTGTAACAAATAACTAAATTATATTGCACTGAGTGGTGTATGATAAACGCAAGACCGCCTCCATTTCACCTCTCGCGATCTTTTCTGTGGACATTATACCCAGAACAGGCCTGCAGAGCAGATATTGCTGTGAGTTTAGTCTCTTGGATAACAGCAATGCGGATTTTGTGCCGCTTCATTGACTATCTCCGTGATCTTCCCAGTTAACCCATTACAGTTTAACTGCAGTATTCTGAAGTGCAGCGGGGAAGACGTCGTCTCTCTGGGGGCAAGTGACGGGTGACTTGAGGGAGGCACGACTGCTACAACAACAACAACAACAACAACACTCCCCGAAGGCTTTGGGAGTATTAGCGGTGTTGATGGTCCTTTGCCGGATATAGATCCGGTACGTTTCGGTAACAAAGCACCATTAAGGTACGCTTCCCAAGGCAGTCGGTTCTATGTACCGGAGCGACTCGGGATTTTTCCCGACCAAGGACTGTCATTTCAGTGTAATCCCATTTAATTTGTTGCGTCCCTTCCACAAATTGTCATCCTCCCAGCAGCTCCTTGCAGCGGGACTGCTCCATATTCTCTTGCTCCGGGAGGTATCTAATCCAATCCGGGTCCGTCTCCTGACCCCGGTCCTGAGAATCTTTTTAGGACGGTCATACTCTGTTCAGTGTGTCTCGTGTAAGGGATGGTTGCATCGGACAGGTTGTTCTGGGCTTGATCCCAAAACCCGACGTCCACGTAACTTTTATAAATCTTTTGTGGCTCCTTGCAGTTCACGCCCAAGGGCGTCCCG